>NC_084507.1:32514692-32757192 GCF_024500385.1 Phyllopteryx taeniolatus
CGCATAATTAGACGGCGGACGCTAACGAGCCGGCCCGCCGCTACGAAAACATCCTCAGCTTCCCTCAGACGCCCTCGCCGGACGCTCGCAACGATCACGTCCCGCGTCGCCACGGAAACCACCCGCAAATCTTATTTTGTCTGACGTCGGGCCTTTTGCGGGCCTCGATATGCCCCAAATTCCCGTGTTGGCACAAGCGTGCGCCCGCCCCGCTGCCAACGTATTTTCGCTGCCGGGGACACACGGCGCCCTCCACACCAGCTTGACCGCTCGACGTGAAATTTGCCGGACGCGTCTATCGTGACGGGACGCACCAAAAAGTCTCAAGGACCCGAGCCCGAATATGAACAGGAAGGCGGCCATCTTGGTCGCAAGCAGCCGCGTCGGTGAACGCCGGCGTTCGTACTTTGCTTTTCTCTGAGTATTATGGGATTCCAGCCAGCTTGCGCGGTTGCTTCGAGACGTAAATGTGTGCGTTTGCGCGTGTGCGTTATCAGTCAGATGAATGAGGATGAAGTTCTTTTGGCGCGCACACAGACACACACGCGGCAATAAACACAGCCGCTCAAAAGATGACAAATGAACGCTCCGATATGAACTGTTTACTACTGCCTTGTGTGCGCGGCAGCCGAGTGTGATAGAATGTGATGCATTAGCCCGAACAAAACAGGATGCTAAGAACAATGGCGTCATGCGGACCGTGGAGGAGGGGCAATCCATACACGCACACGCGTGCATACGCACCAGAATATTTGCAGCGAGCGAGTAGCGAGTTTGTCCGTCTGCAGCCAAAACCAAAAACCTCAGCAGCCCTCGATAACTCCTCCGTGTGTGCGTGCGATCAATACACGGTCGCACACACCTGTGTCTCACTGGCCCAGATCACTTCAGCTTCTTCAACCCGCCGACTCCGACACGCACGCACGCACAAATTCAGCCCTCTGACTGGTGCCACCCGGTGGCCACGCAGAGGACGGACGCATCACGCGTGCACACACGTCGCGGTATTAGTGCCTCTTTTGCATTATGGGATGTCACACTGAGCATTATGGGATGTCTTTGCGCAAACACACATGCAGTCGCGCAACGTCTTTGGGTTTTGATCTGACGTGTCTTTGTCAATGCGCGTGAAGCGCGAGGGCCCCCGCTGGCCGCGAGATGCAGATAAGCCCCTCCCCCTCCCTCCGAGTGCGATCGGCCCGACACGACGCAGGCGATCGTGTCGCTCGCGCTAATACCGACGCGTGTCGCGTCTGAGACGAAGTTCAAAGGTCATTTTGCAAGTTGAGGTCAAAGATCGCGACCGACCGGTCGACCGTGCCGGCGGCGATCTGTGGCGACGAAGAAAAAGAAGAAGATGAGAAATGTAATGAGAATCATCGTGCGCAAAGATGACAGGACGCGGACGAGAAGAAGGGAAAAAGAGGAGAACAAAGAGAAATAGAAGAAAGAAGGAGGGGAAAAGGCAGAAGATGAAAGAGAAGCAGCAGCAATGAAGACGGGAGGAAGAGGAGGAGTGGCAAAGGTCATTGCTCAGCACCGATGCGGGATGTCACGTTCACGTCTTCCTATTTTCATATTTCACACAGCATTTACATTTGCAACACTGCTGCCATATTTGGTGGCGAGTTCTCATTCTTTGATCTCAAGAAATCAGGACTTGATTTGGCGTGTGCAGGACTGGATCGCAAATTGCGAAATCCCAAAATTCCATTTTCTTCCTGTCGAGCATTTCCCGTTGGAGGAAATGCCATGGTTTACAAGCAGGAAGTGAGGTGATCGCCTTCACCTTTGAACTCCCTAGCCCCGCCTCCTCTTCACCCTCCCCCATGAATAATCGCCCCCCCCCACCCTGCAGGTGTTTGCATCGGATAAAAATAGAAAGAGATTGATGAAGTCGTCAAGTGTGAGTTGATGACAATGAAATCCCCCCCAAAACCCAATTAACCCCCCAAGCAGGCTCGCCCCCTCACCCACCAGCAGCGCATCATTAGTAGTGCTAATTAGCACTCGTTTGGGAATAAAGCAGCCATAACGCTACAGACATCACTCACACTTCCGGACGCGCGCCCTCGTCATCAGGCCAAACGCGGACGAGCTTTCATTTCCGGCTGGAAGGTTCGAATAATCAGTCGACAATTGAAACACAAAACAGGTCCATTACAAAGTTTCTGTGTGCACGTTCCAGTCTTGGCTTTTAGGGTTATCATCACACGGTTCCTTTACGCCTTCAAAAACAACAACAAAAAAAGTCCTTCCTTCCTTCCTTCCCGAGAGGCGTTCAAGTTCATCAAATCTTTTTCAAGGTCGTCTGTTTCCTGCATTGACACGAGCGTGCGCGCGCGTGTCAATGAAGGACACGAGGACCCCCGCGGGGTTTGTATTCAAATCGGTGGCGCGTCGTTGACCTTCTGCCGCCCATCGATCGGGCGTGTCGATAAAAATGATCGCCTTCATTTGCATCTAATGGACTTCGTTAGCGTTCCGCTTCATATTGCGGCACGCCGTCGCTTGCCGTTCAGTCTTTACTGAAGCTATATAATGTAGGAGTCATGAAATCACTTTTCTACCATCTTCCAATTCATTGCGATGTCCCTGTGCGCTGCCATCCAAGCGACATCTTTTTCAGGGACGTCCCCGCTTATTTCAGCAAGACGCCGCCGAGCCACATTGTGCACGTGTTACAGCAGCGTGGCCGCGCAGCGGGAGAGTGCGGGCGCCAGACCGGCCCGCCGGCACTCCGGACCTGTCTCCCGTGGAAAATGTCAAAGGAAAAGTGATGTCACACGGCGGGAAACGTGCCCCTCGCCCACATTTAACAACGACGGCGACGGCGACGTCTTGCAGGCATCACATTCAAAAGGAAAGATTGTTTGTCACAAGCACGATCCAGTTTCAACATTAAATAGCTTGCGTTCGGAACGTGTTCAATTGAATACAGCTTGAAAAGGATTTGCAATATTCTTTTATTATTTGCTTTTGACACAACGTCACAACTTCATTGGAGTTTGTATAAAGAGCAACATTATGGAGCGCTATTTTCTTGATTAAAAAAATAAATAAAAAAAAGGCTGTTGTTTTGTGCGGGGGTGCAGGAACGCATTGAAATCATTTTGTTCATTTCAACGTGGAAAGTTTGTGAAAGCGGTGGAAAAACTCGGTTTGCCGTTTGACTTTGACGAGGTCAAACCTCAAACGGTTTCAACTTTCGCGAGTGAAACAGACCGAAACAAAAAAAGAACGACTTCTATTTGAAAAGCAGAATTGAAATGCGCGGCGTCCTTGTGAAGGTCGCACGCCCGCCTCACCCCGCCGGCGTGTGAAATGCATGAGAACGCGCCACCGTGCGCAACAAGCGCCACCGCCGCCTCCGTCGGGTCACGACCCCGACCCGAGCCCGCCTCGTGATGCGCCGGCGCTTTTCCGGCGGGTCCTTCAGGCGGCCGGCGGGCGTCGACGCCGGAAGACCCGAGAACAAAATTCACACTTTAAATACACAACCTTTCGACTCTGAACTCTGACCCCTGAGCTACACACTGCGCACCGTCATGCAATTTGATGGACAGTGTCTATCTACGCCACAAGCACACACGCAAACGCGCAGCGTCGCAGCCCGTCGGAGTTGTTCAAGATTCGATTTGGTTGTAATGGAGTCATAAAATATGAATGGGACCCGCAGCGCGCGCGTGTGCGTGTCTGCCCGTGCGAGACAAAGTTCAGCGGGGAGGCTCAATTAAGTGTGACCTTCCTCGTCTCCCCGTCGTCATCCTCATGCAAATGGCGACCTCCCGTCACCGACGCGCCGCCGCCGAGACGAGGAGCGGCGCTGGAAATGAACGTTTGAACGCCCAAAATCTTTCGCAATTGTAAAAGTCTTTGGAGTGGGAGCGTTTACGTGTACAGCATCTGTGTGCGCGGACGGGTGTCCGCTACCGTGAGTGCGTATATTTGTCGGTGCGCTTACGTGCGTGCGCACACACCTCCACGCAGAGGCGGGGCCCAGCCGTCACGGCGTCCGGCGCACAGGAAGTGACGAGTTCCTCTCCGTCCGTCGTCCGTTCCAAACGAGACGCGGCCGATCGGCTTAGTAAATGAAAGAGGAAGGCTCGTCAAGCCCTACGCCCCGCCCCGCCCCCGCCACGCCCGCCCCCCCCCCCCCCCCCCCCCCCCCCTTTCTCCCTCCCTGGATTCATTCCACCTCCACCATTGATTGATGATGTCTATCAAATAATTGATTAATTGTCACACGGGTCCCTCGAGCGAGCAAACGTTATCTTGTTCTGTGGCTTTTATCGCACGCTAGCCGACGTCGCGCGGCGTGCGCGTTATTAGCGTGTCGTTGGCGTGTTCACGCGCGGCCTTCACTCACACACACACACACCTCATCCTCCATCTTGTTCATTCTTCAGGTTTTTTGTTGCTAATTATGATGCAACTTGATGAAAAAATGGCAGCGGCGGCGTTGCGGTGTCGTGAAGTTGAGGAAGAGAAAAAAAAAAAATCTCATTTCACAAATTGACGAGCCGTCAATCGAATTAACTCGACGCATCGGAAGACAAGATTAAAGGACGTCACTAATGAGTCGTTAAAATGGCCGCCCAGCGGAGTTCAAGTCAGCAAATTTTGGTTTCAAAAATAGGAATCTTCACAACTTTCCTCAATATTTTTTGTTTTTCAGAATGATTAGCGCTTAAAGGTGCCAACTTTTTCTAGTATTTGGGATGTATTATAGTCTCAGTGGTGCCTCCGTAAACGTGAAATGTGAATTCAAACGGTCCACGCATTCCTGAGTCGCAGACATTTTTCTGCCCTGAAATCAGCTCATGGGAATTTCTCGAAGATCTCCGCCTACCTCTCCGCTCCCGAGCCGGCGCTGTCGACGTAACAAACACGGACGGAGGCAACCGATCAGAGGAAAGGGGGCGCTCTTAGACAAAGCGGATAGAAAAGTGGCTCCAACACAAGCGGCTGTCAGAGGGGGCGTGTCCAGAAGACACTCGGATGACGAAAGCAAGGTTCAAATGAAATTGACGCTTGGACACGAAGTCCATGCTAGAGAGTCACTCTATGGGGGGCGAAACAGACAAAATACGGGACCTTTAAACAGTGCAAAGAACGTGACTTTTTCACATTTTGGAAGTCAATTGTTGCGCCTTCTCCAATTTCACCAATCCGGTACGTCTGCTTTCGGCAAAACGGGTCGACGAACTTCCTCCTCGCTCGGCCGAACGGTGAAGGCGAGCGTTTCAAAGCAACCGTAGCAACCTGAAACGTCTACAATGTCTCTTTTTTTTTTTAAACACAAGATGTCACCACAAGTCACCAAAGACAACAATATTTGCTATTTAGGCTTTTTTCGGGTTTACATATCTCACATCCTATTTGTATCAACGAACGATAAACATGTATTTACCGAAGTGTCCGAAGTTCGGCTTCAACCAATCATGTCATCAAATCATCGTAGTGAATGCTCGTTAGCCTAGCATAAATAGCAAGTCCGCCATCCTGGTTTCCGCGTCGGTCACGTGACCTTACGCATACAGCGGATTGTGACGTCCCAATCCGGTGAATTTGCATAATCCCGCCCCCACACTGAGTTTCTGCACCCGACTTGACCATGTGAGATGTGTGAAGATTCGAAGCCATTTTCAAACACAACCGGTCGACGCAGTTTGAAGACGTGAAAGGCCAACTCAACTCAGTACAGCTCTCTGCCACACGGGGGTGCTCTACAGACAACGCCTGTTTGCATGTTATGCAAAAAAATGCTCCGAATTCATTCACGTGTCAAAATTGAAAAAAAGAAGAGATTTGACCAGTTTGAGCAGCGATTGACTTCACACGCGTCGTCAGTAACGACTTATTAGCTTTGTCAAGGTCAACGCGCTGACCTTCAGGCCTCCATTAAAGCGAGTCAGTGGAGAGTGAACCGATGGAGACGCACGGCTCGTTAGCAAGCTGACAAGCACGCGCGTGCGCCGTTGATGAGATTGTAAAGGAAGCTCATTTGTTGACGATTGTCTTTGTTGACCAAATGAGGCAATTAAACGAGCCCCGATCGGACGGATGGCGCCAAACGCAAAAGACGCATCGAAAATATATCTGCGGATGTCGGAGATATGCCAGCTTCATAAAAGTAAGAGCGACCCATTGATATAAATGAGATGTACAGTATGTGGCGAATGTGCAGGAATACAATCGAAACAAATTGCTTTGATTGTCATCAGATTGAAAGCAGCTCATTCGCCAGCGCAGACAAGTCAAATGTACAATATAACAAAAAGGAAATCAATCAATCAACGAAATGCGATGCGGGACCGGCCGAAAAGAAAAGACAAATTAACCGAGTGTGCGTGTTCCCGGAACGTGGGAGGAAAGCCGCGAAGGCGCGGGGAGAACGGGCAAATTCCACACAGGCGAAGCCGGATTTGAACCCGCAACCTCACAACTGTGAGGCAGATGTGCTAACCAGTCGTCCGCCGTTCCGCTAGGTTATTCGTTTTAACACTCATTCATCGGGTCAAATGAGTAGCCCAATTCTTGGGGTCAAATTGACCCCAGCGGCGGACGGCCCCTTTTTGACCCTATAATTGGGTTACAAACAACGACAACCAAGTGGGCTATTAGAAATAGGCAAATGTTTCGGGAGTGTCAATACAGGAGGAGGGAAGAGAAAGGCGTACGCAGATACACAAGGTAAGGCAAAGTAGACTGACCTGCGAGAGTCCCAGGTAGATGGAGACGGTCTCCGAGATGTACAGGAAGCGGCCTTCCTTGTTCAGCGCAAATACGAACGCGTCCAAAGACTGGGAAAAACACACACACACGCACACACATAATCATCAATACGATATCATCAACGCCAGCGCACGTCCCGATCGAGATTAATGACAACATGTTAGCATTTTGTGGCGTTAGCGAACATTCGCTCACACCTTCTCAGAATAAACGAGACTTTTACACAGAGCGCAGCAAAGCAAACGGCACACCGAGATAGCGACCCAAAATCACAACAACGCTGTTTCTCAGCTGTGTTCACATTGTCGGATGCATCCCGCAGAGACGCACAACACTCACACGCACGCGCGCACACTCACAAAGTTGCAGCAGCAGATTGTGTCGCATTTATGTGACACTCCATGGGCGCGCACACACGGCAGGTGTGCGTGTCTTACATCGGACCGGTGAGACGAGGAAGCGAACTGACACGCACGCACGCAAGCGCACACGCACACGCAGTCAGACAGGTTAATCACACGGAGCCCTGCTGACACGCAGCGTGTGTGTGTAAATGAGGCTGATGCAAAAGGACATATAATAATAATATTATTATTATTCATAATAATAAGAATGATACTAATAAAAAAGAAAACAACCAATAGTACAAATAATAATAGTAAAATATATACTACCACGACTAATATTGCAAATAACATAATAATGACAATATTAACTTTCAATATATACTACATTTCAAATCAAATAATAGGACCGCACTTCATCTTCAGCATCACGCACGCATTGACACACGGACGGGCGGGGCGGCTGCTGCCGGGCCCGCTGGGGGCAAATTAGGCTTCGCTGTCTTGCTCGAGGACACTTCGGCGGTCGGGGCCGGGATTCGAACCGGCGACCCTTCGGACACTTCTACTACGACAAAGAAGGACGGATGACTCATGACTTCCTGCTCCTCCAAATTGAAAATGTTGAGATAATCGCATTTGTGGATTTTTTTCCAGCATCGTCGTTATCATAGCGTTAGCAACATGCAGCTGCAGGTGAGCGCGGACGGATTAAAGCAGATTAATTACACATGCGTGTGTTTGTGTGTGCGCGTATATGTAAATGACGCTGACGCATACTGATATGTGTAGGATGTAAACAATAAGCCGTAGAAAAACACCACCTCGAGGAAAGTTTCCCGGGAAGGTCAAGACAAGGTCACGACCCGAAGCGTGCTCACAAGCTATCAGGCTAGTGTAGCATTAGCTGCTAGGATTACGCCTTACGTGTAAACAAAGTTCAAAGGGTGCAAAATGTCTACTTTTCTTTCATTGTTGTTACGCTTTGTTGACATTTCATCTGAAATAAATACACAATAACTTCTTTGAAATAAGAAGATGCAGAAGTCAAATGTTCATTAAAACTCACACACACTACCGCAACGTTCTATCACACGCCCACTGATCGCTCCCCAGTCGTGACTTTTCTTATTTGCACGCACACACACACACACAACTGAAAATGCACACTTTACTGAAAAGTTCATACGCACTACTGAATTGTTTTCACTCATATACGCTACTGAAACACACTCTCTCGCTTTCACGCACACACACACACACACACACAAAATATAAAAACATTCTCACACACACTCCTTAAACGCTGAGAGAAAACCTACTTAAATTCTCTCATAGGCGCAACTGGAACGCTCAACACATAGTGAAATTTGCTTTGTCTCAAATCCGTCACTGAAACGCTCTCTCACACACGACTGAGATGCTCTCACACGACGCAGACGCTCTCGTGATTAAACCTGAGACGACACTTTTTTGCGCATCATCCCGAATGACAAGAAAAAGTTTGCGTTAGTCACGAAGCCGCCGCCGCCGTGCGGCAGCTGCCGGGCCTCATTAATATTCATGAGCTGGACGCAAGCATCAGCTCCGCAAACCAATCAGACGAGAGCGAGCGAGCGGCGGATCCCGAATCAGCTGACCTCGCCTGTCAGACGGGATATTGTTTCCAAGGCCCGCCGCTTGTTTCTCCCACCTATTTGCATATTAATAGCACACACGCGTGCGCACACACACTGGGCCTCGAGGTGTGTGTGTGTGTGTGTTTGTGTGTAACAAACGGACACGGGAGTCAGCCACTCACACACAAGTTAAGAAAACAAAAAACAGTAGCGACACACACACGCACACACCACACAGCCCATGGCTGTGTGTGCGTGTGTGTGTGTGTGTGCGTGAGAGAATCACAGAGGCTCTGACCGCCTCGTAGTAATTATGCTAATTGTCTGGATGCCCTTGCCTTTATTTATGCACGGCTGCTAAGATAAATAAAAGGAAATTGCTTTGGATCTAACTGTATTCATTTCAGCATGCTAACTAGAACGCTAACGCCGCCTGTGTGTGCGTGCGTGCGTGTGTGTGTCTGTGTCTGAGGCACAGATTTGTTTACCCTTCACAAATTCGGCAGGTAATTGCAATTTTGATTGTACATTTATTTATTTTATTCATTGTGTGTGGACCGCTCGTGTTGAGTTAAAAAGTGTGTGCCGTGTGCGTGCGCCACAATAAATTCCTTTATCCTATTAAGCAGAATGAAAATGTTGAAAAAGCTTCAGTCGCTTCTGCAGACATGACAAAACTTTACTTTTGCTCATAACACAAATATTAACACAAATGGGTTTTTTTTTCACCGCTAGATGTCAGGTCATAATATTAAGAATGATCTGAAATTGACCTGTGTCCGTCTAAATTTCACCAATTGTGAGGTCACAATATGGCTCATTTACATAATCCCACCCTCCACCCATGATTTGGTAGCTAGGCCGGGTGAATATTCACCATTGTCAAACGGACTACACTTTGTGAAACACTATCGGCACAAATTAGCATGAGCTAACAGTATTACCAATGCTAGTTTAGAATTGGCTCACAGTGTTAGCACAGATTAGTATTACATAACACTGTTACCAGTGTAAACACAGATTAGCATTAGCTAACAGTGTTAGCACAGATTAGCATTAGCTATCAGTTTTACCAGAGTAAAAACAGATTAGCATGAGCTCATAGTGTTACTGTAGTTAGAGATTAGAATTGACTAATAGGGATAGCACAGATTAGCATCTCACAGTGGTATCGGTGTTAGTACAGTTGTTAACGTAGGGCCGGGGAAGCATCTGCTGCATGCGCCACATGCGTGGATCGGCTACAGGTTTTCTCTCTCTGACTTTACGAGTGTCCAGTAACGCCACAACAAGTGGCTTGATTTGCTGCTGGTGGCTAAAAATGCCACAACGAACATCGAGTAGTGGGGGTGTCTCGATCCGATCTTTAAGATCGAAAATTGTCAAAAGCTAGTATCGGATCGGACTGGATCTAAAAGCTCAGATTTTACTGCTCTTGTTAAAGCGGTCCGTTCCCCGCTCCGCTGCAGCAGCGCCCGGACGGCGTGCAGAGCCCACGTGATCACAACGACAGCTTGCTAAGGTGCTAACGTAGTAGCTAGGAGGAAGAGTGAATGTTGCTTGCTTAAAGTCGTTGATTGACAAAGAAAAGAAACACACCTAACAAAATAATTACGCCTATTGACTGTTCAAATACATCACAGACTTTGTTTGTTTCTTTGTTTTTGTTCACAAAAAATCGCTAGCTCAACGCTAACACAATGAAGGAAAAACACCATTGATGAGGTAAAGAAAATTAGCAGTATAATAGCTATATATATATATATATATATATATATAATAGCTCTGGCATATATTCTTCAAACTTCAAGCGATGTCGGTATCGGATCGCAAGTGAAAAAGTTGGGTCGGGACATCCTTCGCGTTGCCGCAACGCACTAGCGCTGCCTCTGGTTGTCATGGTAACAAGAGCTGTACTTTCATTTGCATTACAGTACATAATAATAATAATAATAATACTAATAATACTAATAATAGGAGCAATTAAGTATGAATGTTGAAATGTTTTTACGATGATCAGAGTGACTCCAGATCAAAATCCTCACTAGCGCCAACTACAGTTGGTAGCAGGACGCGCGCGCGCAGTCTAAATGAGGACATTGAGACAGTAAAAGAAAGAAGTGCAATTGATTAGCGAGCACTGGCGAATGCTTCTCTCGCTCTCTCTGCTTCCCACCTTCTGAAGATTACTGCATCGATCGCCCGCCTTCACACACACATGCACACGCACGCACAATGAAGACGAGGCCATCTTTTAACCATACACAACAGCCGGTTTAAATGTTACTGCCGAGCTGCCTCGTTGTGACAAATGGAAAAAGTGTGTGAGCGTGCGTGTGTGTGTAGAGCAACAAATGAAGAGTAAAAGAAAAGGGCGTGATGTATGGCAAAGTGACAAGTAAAGAAATCAAGCGCAGAGAAGGAGGAGGAGGAACGGGAGGCGTGATTAAAAGCAATTTAGGGAGAAGATGAGCAATGGAGGGACAAGGAGTTTGGGGACAAAAGAAGAAGAAGAAGGAGGGGAAGGAACGCATCCTTCTCCTGGCATGACGTCCGTGCTGAATCACGGATGAAGTTTAAGGGAAGAAACCTTAACTCTGGCCTGAAAAGTTACGATGAAACAATATCCCTTGTTTCAAATCCCGACCAGTTGAGGGACTTCCCGTCTTGTCCGTGCGACTTACTTCCTCTTTAGTTGAGCTCAAGCAGAGGTACCTTCTGTCTACCTGAAACACTTCCTGTTTCGTTGAAGTACCTCACTTCAGGCTGAGTTACTTCCTGCTAGCTGAGGAACTTTCTACTTGAAGTACTTCTGATCTAGCTAAAGAACTTCCTGTCTAGCTGAGGCACTTCCTGCCTTGCTGAAGAGCTTCCTGTCTAGCTGAGGCGCTTCCTGTCCTTCTGCCGCACTGACAGGTCGGCCGGCTGGCTGACATTCGGGCTGCAAAGGTCAACTTTGGCACCATCATTGCCAAGTCCAAAAGGTCAACTTCCTGCTGATTGGCGATAGAACGATCAGGATGAAGTCATCGATCGGCGCGGCGGCGGAGCGGGAGGCCGGGCAACCAGGGACGGACGGGCGAGGGGGCGAGCGAGGTGAGAGCGAGTGGGGGAGTCAGAAAAGGTCAACGTGTCAATAATGCGGAGATGACCGAGGAAGGGCGAGTGAGGAAAAAGGAGGGAGGGGAGAGAAAGGGGAGGACAGAAGGTCGGTGTGTTGGCGCGGCGAGCCGGGAACCCCGACGGAAAAATAAGCTCGTCAATAATCGTTGTCATCATCATCTTGATGAAGATCAAGGCAAGATGTCATTTTCTCAAATCAGTCAACACTTCCAGTCCTCTTGGCACAGAAAGACAGGAAATGACATCATCATTGGAGAAATAAACAAATGACATCGTCGCAGATGAAGAAGAAATGACATCACAGTTTTGGAAAAAAAAGAACAAAAGAAGACTATGTTGACGACCAGTCCATTGTTTGTCTATTTGCAAGTGGTGCGTTCAAGGTCACGTGAAAAAGAGGAACTTTCACTAATGATCACTAATGAAAGGCGGCATTAGCATTAGCATTGGCCGGGCTGCGGTGTTGTGTTTTGACATGTTGACAGGTCACGTGACGGCCGATGGCTTGTTAAAGGCGTTGCCGTGGCAACCAGACGCCACGCCGACCGTTCAAACTCAAGGACGCGCGCTCGAAATGCTCTCCAGATGGATGACGCTTCTTCTCGCCGCGCTTAACCTCGCCGTACCCTTCCAAAATACACACAAACACACACCCACCCACCCACACACATTTTCACACACGCGCACAAAAGCGCCGAATGTCATGAGTGTGGCATGTTGCAACTGTCCTGGTTTGTGTGTGAGTGTGTGTGTGCGTGTTTTGTGTGTGTGTGAGAGAGACCTGATTAATCAACAGGCACAGCTTCGTAAAGAATTAGCATGTTGATATTAACCAGGAAGTCAAGCAGCGCGTTGCGGTGCGGCTCGGGGCGTGTCCAGTAGTCCGACTTCCTGGTTAACAGAATCAGAATCAGAGTCGGAATTGGAATCGGAATCGTCTTTATTTGCCAAGTATGTCCAAAAAACACACAAGGAATTTGTCTCCAGTACGACAATTGACAGAGAACACTTTGGAGACAGAAAGACATTGACAAAAAAAAAACAGTCACTGAGCAATAAAGGGTTGCTGGTTATCTGGTAATTATTATTATTATTATTATTTATTTCATTTTTTTTTGACAATTGTGCAAAAAGATGCAGATCTTTGCGATCGAAGCGCCATTGTCACATTTTTATTATCGCCGATGTCGCTTTGATGGATGCGCTGTGTGACGTTAGCCTAGCGTTGATGTAGCTGCAGGAAGCGGCCGCAATGACGACTCATCAATCACGACGCACGCTAATTATCGTTATTGGCGATTAATGGTGGGTGTCGCCAATGCTAATGTTTCACGCTAATTAGCGTCCCGAACCGATGAGACGTCTCCCGGACTTGCTTATTTTTCACTTTAAAATGGTAAAAATAATGTCCTCCTCCTAATCTTTAAGTCAGAACTAATTGATTTCCTTAAAGGTTGCTTCTACTGCGGTGGCCGACTGGTTAGAGAGTCTGCCTCACAGTTCTGAGGACCGGGGTTCAATCCCCGGCTCCGCCTGTGTGGAGTTTGCATGTTGTCCCCGCGCCCGCGTGGCTTTTCTCCGGGCACTCCGCTTTCCTACGACATCCCGACCCGCGTGAGGAGAAGCGCGACAGAAAATGGATGCATGGATGGATGATTCTACTGCCATCAATGGTCAACGGTGGAACTGCAAGTCTCCTTCAGCATTTTAGTTAAGTGCTTGAAACCAGGGTTACTGTTTCAGGGCCAGGGATAGGGTTTCAAATTAGGGTTTGAAACCAACGTGGTTGCAAATGATTTCAAATTAGTATTTGTAGCAAAGGTTTTGGTTTTAAAACCTTAACCTTGAATTGAAACCTAATTTGAAACCCTAACCCTTGTTTGCAACCCTAAACCTTTGCTTCAAACGCTAATTTGAAACCATAACTATTCTTGAAACCATAATTTTAAACCCTAACATTGGTTTCAAATGCTAACTCTTGCTTTCTCATTTTAAACTTCCCTCTTGGTTTTGAAGCCTAATTTGAAACCCCAAACTTTGCTTTGAATCCTCATTTGAAAACACAACTCTTTGAAAGCCACACCCTTGTAAGAAATCCTTATTCTGGCTTGAAAGCCAAAACTTAAAACCCGAACATTTGCTCGTAACCGTCATTTCCCAAAGACGTCTACATCATGCGCGCCGAACAATAATGAACGTATTTCCCAACATGTTGATTCTACTGCCACCCATGGTCACTGGTGGAACTGCAAGTCTTCTTAAAGTGCTTGAAATCGTTTCCTGCCGTCAAACTTAGATGTGCCGTCAAGAGTCACGTGAGCTGTCGTTGATGACAACCGCCGACGTCATCGGCCACGTGACCAATGAGGTTACATCACTGTGAGGCACATTGATTTTGGAGGCCAGCGGGGGCGCTGTCGCGTTCGGGTCCAAATAGAGTCGTCGCGGGAAGGTGGTCGGGGGCGGAGAGCGGGTGTGCGGAGGAGGAGGGCACCGCTCTGAGGGATAATGAGTCCGAAGCGGCGCCGCCCGGCCTCCATTTGTCTTCATTTGCTGTGACGGCCTTCATGCGTTCTGATTAGCGCACGCACGCACGCCAGGAAATCAAGCAGATGAAAAAAAAGGAAAAGGGAGTGAGCAAGTGAGACCATGCAGAGAAGAGAAGATGGAGGCGGACCAGGAAGTGACATCATGTTCCAAGAAATTTGACATCATCAAACATGCTTGTTGCGACACGAGCTCCTTTCTGACCAATCAGAGTAGTCCGAAAGCTAGCATACACGTGTGTATATTTGTAATAATCAACCATCCATTTACCGTATCGCTTCTCCTCACGCGGGTCGCCGGCGTGCTCCAGTGAGAGTTGGAGATCGCGGCTTGATGAAGGCAACAGAACCACATCATCGGCAAAAAGCAGAGATGCAACGCTGAGGCCGACCACATTTTGACACCGTTTGTACAGGGACCCAACAGCCCGTATCAGGGGGTTCGGTACCCACAGGACTCCATGAGGGACGGTCGAACGCCTTCTCAGAGTCCACAAAACACATGTAGACTGCTTGGGTGAACTCCCATGCACCCACGAGGACCCTGCTGAGGGTGTAGAACTAGTCCGCTGTTCCGCGGCCAGGAACCAAAACCAATTCTGATGTCTTTGTATGGCCACATTTATTACTGGGTGCTTTTTGGGAAAAAAGATTGCTAAGGCAGTCTGAAAAGTTGCTCAATCTGGCACCAAAAGCGCTAACGCATCAACTGCATCAATCCGGCACCCCGAGAACAAACGCACCCCGCTGAGGTAAACCCCGCTCGCCTGGGGCGCCGCCAAGGACGAAACAAACAGTGCGAGAATGTCGAGGAGCTCAACGCGATGACACGTGACACGACAAATAGGATTGACACGTACACACACGCGCACGCACACACGCACACACACACACGCTCGGGCAACAGATTGCTGATGGGACTGAAGCCATAACCTTCCCCTGCCTACCCACAATGCCTCTGGGGACTGCCCTTGCCAGCTGCTGCAGCATCCGTGATGCGCACACACACACACACACACACACATGCACGCACACACAGAATAACAGAAGGACAACATGACAGGATGAGAGTGATAGCCATTACAGATGAATGAAGGGCGAGACACATTAGGAGTGAATGGCGAGAGAGAGAGAGAGAGAGAGAGATTAGAATAAAATGGAGCAAAGAGCGAGCGAGCGAGCATTCCAATGATGTTTTTTGTTTTGTTTTCATTATGCCGGGGACACACACACATGGTCGGTACTCCCAAAAGTACGTGAAAAGGTGAATCGGCAAATTCTGAACCGTGAATATGCGGGTGTCCACTTGGTTTTTCGGGCAGTGTGAGGTGCGTAAACACGTTGCCATTTCTCTTCTTCTCAATCGACGTGACAAACTGAGCTTCACCCCTCATCGTAATCTTCTACTCAAAAACTGCGCCGATCTCCAATCCAAAGCCATGCAATGCCGCCATCTACTGGCGTGTGTTCGGCATTACAGTTACGTCGAAGCTTGAATTTCACAGATGAGCCGGACGGCACCCTCTTCCACGCCTCCCCGTTGAAGAACGTACTTGACCAACATATTCGTTTAACTCGGGGGTTACATGCCGCACTAAATGAAATCTGGGATATTGCGACCAAATATTGATATTATTACTTCATATATTGCTAAGTGGCGGCACGGTGGCCGACTGGTTAGAGCGTCAGCCTCACAGTTCTGAGGTGCGGGGTTCAATCCCCGTCCCCGCCTGTGTGGAGTTTGCATGTTCTCCCCGTGCCTGCGTGGGTTTTCTCCGGGCACTCCGGTTTCCTCCCACATCCCAAAAACATGCATGAATTGGAGACTCTAAATTGCCCGTAGGCATGACTGTGAGTGCGAATGGTTGTTTGTTCCTATGTGCCCTGCGATTGGCTGGCAACCAGTTCAGGGTGTACCCCGCCTCCTGCCCGATGACAGCTGGGATAGGCTCCAGCACCCCCGCGACCCTAGTGAGGAGAAGCGGCTCAGAAAATGGATGGATGGATATTGCTAAGTTTCAGATATGCATTCCAATGCCAATCTTTAGAACTGCACTTTCAAGAGAGGTGCAGGTCTTTGAATTTGTCCACACACATACACGCCTCTTAGGCGTGCCCACCTGGAACAGCCCGTGCGGACGTGGTGCAAACGGGTTATTTCCTGCCTTAACCATTTGTAACGTTCCTCACGGTCCTGAAATGTAGCCAGCAAATAGCATTATGGCTACCCGGAATTCATTGCGGTGATGTTTTGAACTCCAGTACTGTAGAAAATCAAGCTAAACGTTGCTCTTTACTGCCATGTGTTCCTGACGATATTGTTTTGAGTTGTGCTTGAGCTATCGGTCGGGCGAAGGTTGCTATTTGGGACTTTATTTCATCAAACTCTTGAGTGTGGTTTGTTTGTTTTAAGCCGTTAAGGTTTCTTTTTCTGCGAAGAACAAGATTGAACCAGAGTGACCTCCTGTGAGTCATCGCTGCCACATGTCAACCAATTAGCCGACAAAGTTGACTGGATCGAAGACGCGTGAGCGAGAACAAATCCGCAATCCACCGAATCCGCGGTAACGCGACATAGCGACGGATTACTTCACATCTGTTTAAAGCAAGAGTGTGAGCGCGGGAAGCCACATTTATTTGCGCCGTGCTTAATTAGCGCTCATCATACGTGCGCCGAACGTGTTGACATGTTCGACAGGTCCAAGCGTCGCGTGTGGCTTCAAAGGCGCATTTTCCATCAAAGCGTGCTCATAAGCGTCGCCCCCCCCGAGCGTGATGGTCACCTATATGTAAATACCAATGTCCATATATTAACCTTTGCGCGAGCGGGACGGCGGCGGCCATGTCTGCAAATTGGCCTCATTAATCGGCGGCCTAATTGATTGTGAGAAGTTTGCGGATGACATTTGAAAGAAAGCGAGCGAGCGAGCGGGCGACCGAGGAGGTGTGATTGATCGGGCCCGAGCGCGCCGCTAATGAATGCCAGCGAGTCACTTAGCGATGCGCCCACGACGCCGGGCGGGGAGATTAGGCCCGCGGGTCCGATGTCTACGTGAAGACGGGAACCGCGGCGGCAGATTTCATCGCGCTAGCACGAGCTGGCCAAACTTGATTAGCGCGCACCTCCTCGTCCTCTTTGATGTTGCACACTCACCGGCTATACATTTGTGGGTTTTTTTTAATACAGGGCGGCCTCGAAATGAATGCAGATGCCATTAATCCGGGCCTGCCGGAAAACAACAACATTTGCTGAAGAATGGCTGTCCATAATATTATGCTTCATAAAACATAGATGAAGACATCATCAAATAGAATTTCAAATAATTGGAGCGTTTTTGCTCCTTCTGGCGGTGTGCCCGCCTTGACCAGTTGGGGGTAGTATAAGACGGACAGACAGCTCATTGAAGTGTTGTTATGAATAACACTTGAGTTCAAGGCAGTCCTTGTCTCTTTGCAGCTGCCAATCATATTGCAGCAGGGCGTGTCCATTCTAGAAGTCAAGTGGGATTCATAAATAAGTGCTCAACTCTCTCTCAGACCCTCACTAATATTAGTCAGTCTATGCAGAGGATTAAGACAAAGTGACAATGCGTATTATATTGTCTGTCTGCATGTGTTGCTGCACCGTTTTGTGTTCAATTGGTCGCTTAAAGGGTTACAGCACGGATACATGGCATTAGCATGAAGCTAGTGACGGAAAGCTTTCATACACAGGCAGCACGGTGGGGGACTGGTTCAGCTGCCTCACAGTTGTGAGGACCGGGGTTCAATCCCCGGCCCCGCCTGTGCGGCGTTTGCGTGTTCTCCCCGCGCCTGCGTGGCTTTTCTCCGGGCGCTCCGCTTTCCTCCCACATTGAAGACTCTGAATTGCCCGTAGGTGTGAATGTGAGTGCCAATGGTTGTTTGTTTATGTGTGCCCTGCGATGGGCTGACAACCGGTTCAGGGCGTGCCCCGCCTCCTGCCCGATGACAGCTGGGATGGGCTCCGGCACGCCCGCGACCCAAAATGAATGAATTTCATACACAAGGTAACTCAATGTGCTTTACATGATTAAAAGCATTTCAAAAACCCAATTTTTTAAATAAATAAATACATTTAAAAAACAGCTTATAATCAGCTATCATGTATTTTAAATACACAAGGTGTCACTTATGGTCAAACTTGATTAGCGCCACCGATATGTACAGTCGGTACGGAAAGTATTCAGACCCCCTACAATTTTTCACTCTGTTATATTTCCGCCATTTGCTAAAATCATTTTTTCCCTCATAAAAATGTGTTTTTCCCACACAGCACCCCATATTGACAGGGAAAAAAATGAATTGTTGACATTTTTGCAGATTTATTAAAAAAGAAAAATTGTAATATCACACAGCCATAAGTATTCAGACCCTTTGCTGTGCCACTCATATATTGAAGTCGGGTGCTGTCCATTTCTTCTGCTCATCCTTGAGATGGTTCTCCACCTTCTTTGGAGTCCAGCTGTGTTTGATTACACTGATTGGACTTGATTAGCAAAGCCACATGCCGAGAAAGGGTGCCACAGATGTTGAGGATGTGGATGGAAAAGTACAGAGGAGGTCAGAAGGAGCTACATTGTGTCTTTGGGGATCTAGAGAAAGCGTATCACAGAGTACCCGGTGACGTCTGGGCAGCAGAACAGCGGTCAGGTGGTGCTGTAGGTGTGACGGACGAATTTAAGGTGGAGGTGGGACGACATCAGGGATCGACCCTGAGCCCCTTCCTGTTTGCAGTGATGATGGATAGGCTGACAGATGAGGTTAGACTGGAATCCCCCGTGGACCATGATGTTTGCGGTGAAAGCAGGGAGCAGGTGGAGGAACATGCACTGAAAGATGGAGGCATGCACTGGAAAGGAGAGGAATGAAGATTAGCAGAAGTAAGGCAGAATATATGTGCATGAATGAGAGGGGTGGTGGGGGGAGAGTGAGGCTACAGGGAGAAGAGATAGCGAGGGTGGAGGACTTGGGGTCAACCGTCCAGAGCAATGGTGAGTGTGGTCAGGAGGTGAAGAAACGGGTCCAAGCGGGTTGGAACGGGTGGACGAAGGTGTCAGGTGTGTTATGTGACAGAAGAGTCGCTGCTAGTTTTAGTTGGAGACAGTGGCACTGAAGAGACAACAGGAAGCACAGCTGGAGGTGGCGGAAATGAAGATGTTGAGGTTCGCTCTCTAGGAGTGAGCAGGTTGGATACAATGAGAAATGAGCTCATCAGAGGGACAAACGAGGTTCGATGTTTTGGAGACAAAGTTAGAGGGAGCAGACTCCGGTGGTTTGGACACGTCCACAGGAGAGAGAGTGAGTATATTGGTAGACGGACGATGATGAGGATGGAGCTGCCGGGCGAGAGAGCGAGAGGAAGAGCAAAGAGAAGGTTGATGGATGTGGTGAGGGAAGACGTGAGGGCAGTCGGTGTTGGAGAGGAGGACGCAGGAGACTTACAGGCTTACGTGGAAAAGGATGTAGGACCTTTTTGTTCTTGTGTATTGTTTTTTTTTTTGCGATGGTTCAATTCAGTCGCGCTCGATGCGTGGCGGGCCTTGGACTTTGTTCCCCAAAGACACGAGACTTGAGATCAGCTTGACTGTCAATCAACCGTGGCGACGTGTTCGTCACACAATGGGGCCACAATTAGCAGCAATTAAGCACAACGCAAATAAAAGACCCTTCCTGCTCTAGCACACACAAAACCACAAATACGCAGACACACACAAAGACACGCACGCAGACGCTTGGCAGCGTCGCGGGTGTCACTTCCGATCTCGGCCGCGCTTCAATCAGCCGCGGAGCTCCGCCGCGGCGACACTCCGGGGATTATAGCAATATATTATGGGATGTGAAGTGGATCGGCGGGATTCCAGCGAGAGGGAGCCGCGCCCTCCGCCCGTCACGCCGCGCTGGTTAACCCGTCGCCGCCCGCGGGTGGATCGCGTCCCGTCCCCCCTCTCGCCGCTGTCGTCGAGGTGATTCTGTCGCTGGTTTCGGGACTGAGCATTCAAAGAACACTGACTTTGATGCTCATATTGTTTGCTTTTGTGACACTTCAAACTATAAAACAACAAAGATAAGATTGAGGAAGGGCTTTTGATGGTGATTTCACTTGATGTTTTACAGATATACAATTAGGAAATGCTGATTCACCGCAGTTAAACAGCGCCTTTTTTACATGGCGTCCCTCATTCACTCCATCTTTTCTCCCGATGGTGACAAACACTTTGCACTACTTCCCGCGACACTCTGTTGATGTCATACTTTTACGTACGTGTTGGAGTATCAGCTGCCTAAACGTGTTGGCATTTCTCGCTGTCATAAGCGACGTGCCATGCTGAGATTCACCACCTAATCTTTCTCTTCTACTCAAAAGCTGCGCTGATCACAAATCCAAAGCGATGCAACGTCGCCATCCATTGGCATTGGTTTGTCATTACAGTCATGTAGAAATTTGAATTTCACAGACATGCAATTTATTCACACACACTTTATTGAACCTCAATTATTTGCAGATTTTTTTCCCGATCCCCCGCTTATTGGCATTTTTTTAAACATCATATTCAGGATACAGTAATTAATTTTGTACTTCAAATACACACACACTATGTCTAATTATGGGAAATAAATGAAAGCCGTTCGCTCGAAGATGAGTTTGTCGGTAAGAAACGAGCCGAGGAGCCTCGCTAGTGACGTCGCGGGCGGCGCCGATCGTTGCAGCGTCGCGTGCCAAGATCACGTGACGTTGTCGCGGTCCTACCTGCAGGATGTGGCTGCCCAGGTGCGGCTCGAAGATGTCCGAGGCCAACGTGCTGGGAGTCCTCCTCCTCTGGTTGCCGATTGCTACACACACACGCACGTGTACACACACACGCATGCACACCAACACACACACACATGCACACACACGTACACACGAGGAGAGAGAAAGCACACGACAGGACAGAAGGAGACTGGTGAGACTCGGACACATTGAAACAAGCAAAGCCGCACACACAAACACACACACACACACACACAGCCTGGCGTGACAAACACACATTGCACAGGACAAGAGGAACCAGTGAGGTCAGCTGTGCAGTTTACAGGTTAGCGTCACGCTAATCGGCCCTCGCGGGGCTATGCTATCATGACAGCTAGCTGACAGGAGCTAATCGTGCGTAATAAATACATCAATCAATAAACATCATCACCAACATTACCGACATGAAATACAACGTATTTAAGGTTCAAAAGTGGCAAAATAGGAGTACTAAATCATCAACTCCATTTCCCATGATGCATTTCAACTGCAGTTTGTTGTGTGTGTGCGCGTGCATGTGTGTGGTAGATATAAGATTGGTTGACATCCAACTGCCATTCAAATCAACATTATGTGAGAGGGAAAAAAGAAAATTCCAGATACCGACAAAGTGCGTTGGCTGAAACACACACACACACGCACGCACGCACACACACACACGCACACACACCCTGGTGAGCGGTCGGTCCACTGCCGCACCGCGCTCCCACGCCTGTTCTAAGCACACTAACCACTAACGTGTTGACAAAAAACAACAATGCATTATGGGATGTCAGCAAAAAAGCAGACATTTAGCGAAGTCACAAAAGTCGAGAGTAGGAAGTCAGGGAAACAGGGAGTAGAGGAAGAAATAGGAAGTCGAGGAAACAGGAAGTAGAGCAAGAAATAGGAAGTCGCTGAAACAGGAAGTAGAGCAAGAAATAGGAAGTCGCGGAAACAGGAAGTAGAGCAAGAAATAGGAAGTCGCTGAAACAGGAAGTAGAGGAAGAAATAGGAAGTCGAGGAAACAGGAAGTAGAGGAAGAACGTGTCCACAATTTGCATTGGAAGCAGACAGACGGGTGGTGAGACAGGATGTGTGTGTGTTTGCGTGCGCATGTGTGTTTTCATGGCCTGAGGTGTTTGCGTGTTCCCTCCAGACCTCATTACGGCAAATTTCAAGCCTCGCACCCGTGGCCCCCCTGTCCCCGCCCCCTCCTCTTTATTCAGACTCTGCGCAGTTAGCCGCCATTAATGATCGTCGGGCAGCTCATTTGAACGCTCGCCCGCCGCGCCCGCCGTTGCGCTCCGCTTAAAAGTCGGATGATTCCGGGCACGCTTCATCTCCATCATCAAACAGACAAGGTGCACTAAGAGGACCGCGGAGACTTCAAAACAACAAAATAAAAGAAAAAGAAAAAGTCCACAAACAATAAACGCCCCGCGGCCACGCTCTCAGCGTTTAGCTACGAGCGTGCACGTGTGCGCGTCAGTGCGTGCGTGTGTTAAAGCCTGCCCCACACACAAACAAACAGTAAATTGGTGAAACACAACAACCTACTGCTAGCATCACAAATGTGCAATGTATTGTGCGTGTGTGTGTGCGCAGGCCATCAAGGCAAGTAAATTTCACATTTCCATGTCAAACATGGCGGAGTCTGTTAGCTAACTAGCTGCTAGCATTAGCATAGCAAAAAGCAAAGCAAAAAAGCCCCAGACTAACTATAATTAGCATGTGCGTGTTCAATTTTGCCTTCCAAAGTCAAACAGCGGTTAGCTGGCTAGCTGCTAGCATTAGCATAGCATACTTTAGCATAAACGTCTTAATAATCTGAAGTGTTAACAAGCTAATGACACACACACACGCAAGCACACACGTGCGCACACACGCGTGTTCCCTGGGCTGTTTAAAAAGACATTAGCGCTGCAGGCGTTTACATTTATTTCATTTTAATTAGCCGACTTTTCTGGCACTTGAAAATTTGACGAGCGTTCGTGTCAATAATTTGCGGCCGCTCGTTACGCCATTCGCTTTCGACGTCCCGGTTGACCGACCGCGGCCCCCCCACATCAAGGGTTGGGCATAAAAAAGAATAATAATTTAACCCTTTGATAGTGTTTTGTTTCCCAAAAATGTGTCGAAGTTTACGAGCTACTTTCGCTAACAAAGTCAAGTGGAAACATTTTATTCGAAGTTAAAAAGGTTTTAATTCGCACCGACGCCAAAGACACGTGTGCCAACTCGAACGCACACGCTCACGTTGACCAATGAGACGTTAACGGACCGAGGAGGGGGCGGAGCTTGCCGCTAACGACTAATATCGTAAAAGGAAGAAATTGCGTCGCGTTCAGGTGGCGACGTCTCACTCGGCTCCCGCTTTCAATGCGCATTTGCTGGCGAAGGGGAGGTCACGCAAGGTCATTCAGGCGTCACTTGATTAGATGAAGTGTGCCTACCAACAAAAACATTTCGCACGTGCAAAACAACAAGCCGCGGTACAGAGAACGCCTGTCGAAGTGGGTGTGGAGCCCTGTAGAATTGCGCTGGAAACCAGCTGACGATTTCGTCAAAGAAAAAGTTTTTGCATTTCTGTTGTTGACCAATACTGGCCACTCGTGCTCGACAAGTATCTGCACCGGTCGCACGATGGACACTGTTCCACATTATCGCGCTCCAAGTCACTTTGAACGGCTTCAATTTCTTGAAGTCTCTGCGCCATTTGCACAATGGTCACTATTGCCCTATTAGTCGTTTCAAAGTGTTCTGAATTGCTGCAGGACTCTGCATCATTTGCACAATTGTCACAAAGAAAAAAAAAAGTATCGGCATTAACGGCCGTCTGTTGTCGTACGAGAGCGGCTCCGCTCCAAAACGAGCAATGACCGTAACACATGACCGTATCCGGAAGAGGAATCAGATTACAGTTACTTCCTCAAACTGAATTGAGAGAAGGACGAGCAAAGGACTCGACGAAGCGGTCCGATCGCATTTTGCCGCTAGCTTTGTCACGACTGCGAGCTGGATGTTTATCATACGATGCACAGTGAAGGTGCAGTAAAGTCGCCACACTATTTGGGCTATTTCCCTTTGTAAAAAATGGATTTGATTGTTGTTACTTTTTTATTTACACCTCAAGAATCGGGTTCTACTGGCGTGTTAAGGCTGGGATGTATTGTGGGTACGTTATTCATACCGAAGCGCACGGTCACAAATCGTCACGGCGGTAAGGACTGACTCGCTGAAGGACTTCCAATACTTAGCTCCGATAATATTTACAAGGAAAAGTGAACGCTTTCGAGGCGGTGCGGAGTCCGGACCGCCGGTGAGCCGGTTTCACGCGGCGCTAACCTCGACGCAAGTCAGCGCTTCTCCCCCCCCAGTCGATCACCCGTAGCTTTGCTCGTTAAACACTTGACACCGGGAATAAAAATGTCGCGTTCCTCGCTCTTCGCATTCAAATTGCGATGTGTGCGCAAGTGTGTTGTCGGAAAAGCTCCCGACAACTTTACAATGCAAACAAAACGTGTGATGGGCGCTTATTTGCCACGCACGCACACACAGTGAGGGTTGAGCGAGGCAGGAAGCTATTGGCATGGGGGAACAGAGGGTGCAGACGAGTAATTAGGAACCAGCCTACTGTAACACACACACACACACACACACACACACACAGTGTAATTAGGCAGCGCCGTGACGGCTCAGCGGTGACGCGAACAAGTCTTGAATACCCGCACGGGGATCAGTGGAACACCAGAATAGCGTCATTCTAACACAAGCTGGTGTGTGAGAAGCGAGCGAGTGTCGTCGCTGAAGGAGCGCACTTGTAGTTCGTCCGTGGGAATTTGATCCGTGTCGCTTTCTTCTTCTTCTTCGTGTTCTTCATCTCCTCCTTTTTGGCGTCCTTCTCGTGCGGAACCAAAGCCGGATCAGCTCTCGTTTCAAAACGGACGTCGCGATGTCGGCGGAAGACGACGACAGGGAGCGGCGCGCCGGTGCGGCGACGGCGCCGTCCGCGGGTCGGAGGAGGAGCTGACGCAAAATCTGTACAATTTTCAGGGAAATGTAGGACTTTCTAGTACAAGGATAGTTTTCTTGTTGGGATAAAACTGCAACTTTCTTTTTGAGAAGGAGAGGACGCAAGTTTTTCTCAAAACTTTTCGAGAATATTTGGCTTCCCTTCCCAACTGGCGGCCAAATCGGCAAAATCGTCAGCCCGTCCTTGGGCGACTTCAGCGGAATTTGAGTTACTCCTCGCCACCTCGGAGGCCACCTCGGAACCTCGCCCGGGGCCTCGCCCGGGACTCTTTGCCGCCGCCCCTCGTGGTTAGCATGTCCGCTTCATAGGTTGGAGGTTGCGGGTTCGATTCCAGCGTTCGGGCGTTAGCTGGGTAACCCGGAGAAAAAAACGGGTTCTCCCACGTTCCAAAAATGTGTTAGCACTTTCGCTACATTGAAGAGCAAGAACTGTGATTGTGAGCGCGTTTGTCAATACGTTGGCCGGCGACCGATCGGGGGCGTGCCAAAACACCGGTGACCCTTATGGGAGCCCTTTTTTTCGGGAGAATGCGCTTTTCACACGGGCACGCGCGCACACCTGTTGACACGTGACGTGATCAACGAGCAGAACGTTTCCTGGCTTGACAATCGAAGTTTTATCTCAAAGCGCCAAATTGAAAAAAACAACAACAACAACAATAATAACTCCCGCTGCGTCTGCGTGTGTGTGCATGACATACGCGCACATGTGTGTGTGTGCGATAAGCTATCTGGTACAACTATGATGAATGACGCTCATCCCGGGCCTCTTATGGGAAAACGTGCGCACACACACACAACCGATGCGAGTCGATAACGGCGCAATAAAAGCTCGTCCGCACTGAAAACTGCACGATACAATTCATTGCGTTTGTTGGTGAAGGCGAAAAAGTTGGAACTTCCCAAAGACACTTTGGACGGCCTCGTAATGACTTTGTCTCCTCTCCAAAAGGAAGGCGTGCTTATTGATGTGAGACGCTGTAAATGATGCAATAATGTGACAAGAGTGACAAATGAAGCTTCTTTGGTCTTTCAGAATTTATTAAGCGAGTCTTTGGTTCTCCGGAGGGACAATCGGTTCGCTGTTTTTAACCAATGAATCTTTTCAAGAGCATCAAAGTTGTTGTTTTTTTCGGCGAAAATGGGACTTTCGTGACATCCAACCCCCCCCCCCCGTGACCGACGGGCGTCAAGGCGCAGACGTCCACTACTTCCGCTCGTCTTCATTGTCGGTGACATCGCAGCCGCCTTTTGATTGGCCGTCAGATGAGGAATAATTGCGATATCTATATAATGGGGATTACAATCTGGATCCAAATCATCATCCGTTTTAGCTTGAAATAAGAATCATTTTGGCCATAATTGCGCAGCCCTGCACTGTCAACACAACCTGTCGGGACATTCGCACGCCGTCGGCTTCCGTCTCGGCAAATCGGGAGGAAGAAAACACGGAAGCTGCGATGGAGGCGGATCGGCGGAGGACGGCGCGAAGGAGGAGGAGCGTTATGAGCAAATGGGCCGTCCGCTAAGCGCCTCTTCAAATGGCGTCGTAACTTCACAGGCCGGCGAACGCGCGCCCCACGCCGCAAACTCGCCCTCTCCCTCTCCCTCTCCGCCGCTTGATCTCCTCTCATTCATTCATCTTCGCGTCCTCCGACGCTCCCGCTCGCTCCTACAAACACAATAAATGCATGCGCGCGTTTGCGACGAGGCTTTAAAGCAGCCGTGCTCACCGAAGGTCGTCATGAAGGTCAGGAGTGAGGTTTTGCTTCACTGTCACTAAGCATCAAATGTAATGACATCACTAAGGATGATGATGGCGAGGGCGGACGTTTGAATCTTGTTTACGGTGCTGAGTCACTTGTGCGAGCACGAGGTGACCTTGAAGCGCACAGAAGGGCAAATGTTCCAAAGTCCCGCCCACCAAATGTTGTCTGCATTCATTTAGAAAGAACTTCATTTCTTTTTTTTTTTTTTACAACCCAAAATGGTGATTTTTATGTGACCAAATCATTTGTATGTTTATTTATTGCAAATCATTAAATAAATATCAGTCAAATAAACAATTTCACAACGACACAATTTAGCCATTTCTTCCTGACATGAGTTATTTGAACATTATCTACTTTTTATTTATTACTATTTTTATTTTCCAGTCATTTTTATTATTAAATGAAAGGTTGATTAATTGTTTATAATAACATAAAATGGGAAAACAAATCCAAATAATTATAAGAAATCATAAATCAACTCATAAAGGCAATCATTTTACATCCAAATGTAACACTTTTGATTTTATTGAAGCATGGTTAATTCATTAGACTTATATATTTTACATTGAAAATACAACATGAAACTTATTTTAGTATTTCAACAAACTCCGTTTTGCCCAGGAATCAATTATTTTAAACGACTTATTAATGTATCAATTCTGTTTATTTTGGTATTTATTTATTTATTTATTTATTTATTTGTCTTACTAAATAGTAGGTTGATTGAATAACTGTAAAAAATAAAATAAAATAATAAACAATAGAAATAATAATAATATAAGAAACAACTTCCCATGTCCACGTAGATTATTTTTGAAACGTGGTTGCAATTCCACAATCAAATGTTGGCTCCTGAACGTCAACCACGCAGCCCGTTCGCTGGCTTCCGGTGGATTCTTTTCCAAAAGGAATTGCGTTCTGAACCAAAACCAATATCCATCCATTTTCTTGACCAGCCACTGGCACTCACATTGGCACCTACGGGCAATTTGGAGTCTTCAGTCAACCTAGCACGCATGTCTTTGGGATGTGGGAGGAAAGCGGAGTGCCTGGAGAAAAGCAATATACGCCACTTTAGCATGAAAAGCATTTCATCATAAATGAGAATATTTCATTTGTTTTGTTACATTAGCCATTTTTTCCTATGACGGTGGCCGCCATTGTTTTTTGGGCGGCAGCGCATTGTGGGTGGTGACGTGAAACGGGGACGCGCGCGACGCCCGGAGCTTTTAGCGGCCCCCCCGGCAGCGACGACCGCCGCTCGAGCCGGCGTGTGGTCTGGGAAATGAGGAGAGTGAGGAAGGCGCAAGAAAGGAGGAGGAGGAAGATGGCGGCTGTGAAGAAACCCCTGTTGCTCCTTTCCAGCGGCGGATTCGTCGCTGACCGGCGTCTTATTGCTTATTTGTCACACGCGGCCGTTTACGGCTCCTCGTGAAGCAAGAATAAAAAGAAAGTCGCGGATCTTCCGACCGCATCCTCAACTTTCTCTCTTCGGGAACGCTACGAATGCTTGCCTCCCTTTTTGTGGCATTTTATGGCGCTCTTTTTCGCTGACGATAAAAGTGGCTAGCTTAGCTCCGCAGAGAGCAACGACGAACCAATTTTACGACAGCCGTTCTACGTCATCATTCCCAGAATGCTTTGCGCGCGCTAAAACATGGCGGCGACAGTGTATCAAATGATGGTCTCAGCAAAATCGTTTTTTTTAACTTCTCGGAATAAATGATCAATGCACACCGCTGCATTTCAGTCGGCGAGGTCAGTGGCGGTCAAATGAAATGCATCAATGCGCCATTTCAATTGCAACGTGGTTTCAAATACACAGCGTGAAATTCTCGGTTTGATGTTTAGCGTGAGCGTAAACTTGAGGCGGGAGAGGCATCAAACTGCTTGAAAACTGAAGAATTATTCCCGAGCAATCGTGAAAAGTGCAGCAATCCGTGTTGGAAGCGTGTAGATTAGCTTGTGCATTAGCGTGCCCTCTCGTCGAGACAAAGCGGCCGCGCGTGGGACTTAATTGGCCCGAACGTCTTTCACAAACAACGGCGGCCAATCTTCTGCCATTACGCCACTTGGCGGAGTGACGACGCCCCCGCGGGGCTTTTGTGTACGCCGACAAAATAAAGGTGCGTGCGGGCTTGCTGTCATTGTTTCCATGGCGATTATGTTCCTCTTGTGGTTGCGACAAGACGAAAAAAGAAGACGCGCGGTCGCCGCCCAAAGCAATTTCCTGGCGTAAATGTAGTTATGCGAAAGCCTGCGGGCTTCATCAGCGTTCATTAATGACTTTTAGAATTACGACGCGTTCTCGCTCGCTGCGCCAGACGCGAGAATCAAAACATCTCAAATCGCTCACTGCTCGCTTCGCGAGCGGCTTGTCAACATCCTGACGTTCAAACAGAAAACCTGAAACCTGGTTGTGACCAATCGGTACGCTTCCTGGTAGATCCGGGGGGGGGGACTACATTTGGGACCGCCCGCTCTCCCTCGGAGCAGTAATAAAAAGCTGCGGATGAGGGCAAAGGCGAGTCGGGGTTAGCGTTCGGAATCTGCGGCGGGAGGCCGATTTGATACAGTTCGGGTCGAGATATGCGGGTTGCCGTTCCATACAAAGAAATATCGAAGGGCAGATCGGTTCGACACGCCAGCGACGTTACGCCAGCGACGCTACGCCAGCGACGCTACGCAGCCGTAACTGAGGGGCTGTTGTCATTTTTCTCTTCGTTCTCGTCATCCCTCGCTCGCTCGCTCGCTCTGCCATCGTTTAGTCTGCATGAGACACAGCTTGACTTTGTGGAAAGCTCCTGTCTCCTGTCCTGTGCCAGCCAATCGCAGGGCACGTACAAACAAACAGTCGCACTCACAATCACACCTACGGGCAATTTAGAGTCTCCAATTAACGCATGTCTTTGGGACGTGGGAGGAAAGCCACGCAGGCACGGGGAGAACATGCAAACTCCACACAGGCGGGGCCGGGGATTGAACCCGGGTCCTCAGAACTGTGAGGCAGACGCTCTAACCGCTCAATCAGCATAGGCAAAATGATAACACAAACACACGACTCCAGACACCATACCGTCACACAATTCCTACTCGCTCCATTGGCAGATTCTTCCGCGTAAAACACGACAACATTTTGTCCCTAAAATACTGTCAGTGCAAAAAATCTGCAATGGAACTCGTATGGATTCACTGAATACAATTCTTCACATATGATCTTCTATCATCTTCTCTTGCTGAACATTCAAAACGCTCTTTAAATAAGTACAGGAAGAAGAAATAATTTGGTAAGAGTTGAGTTTTTGCAGCGTATATTTGTTCATCTCGCTATGTCAGCGACCCATCGTGACAAGCAGAACAAGAAAACGCACTTGCACCAATCTAAATACACACTTTCACACTTGTGCAAACACACAAACACCACTACATATAAACACATGCACACGCACACACATTCACAAACTGACACCCGAACACACACACGCAGACATCCAAACACACGCGTGCGTGTGCGTGTCGTTTTGGTGTCTGCTGCTCTGCGCGTGCATAATGCGAATTTGCGGGTGTCGCACACACGCACGGCACGTCACGTCACGTCAAAAACACCCGCACTTCGGGCTGCGCGATTATGCCCAAAATAATATCAATCACGATGATTTTGATCAATATTGTAATCATGATTTTTCCTCATGTTAGGGGAAAAAAAGATGTATTTTTATTGAAAACAATATGGAACAGCTTTCAGTTCAAAACGAATCTTGAAATAAGAATAAATGATCGATAATAATAAAATGCGACTTTAGTCGGGGCTCCAAAGTGCAATCGCTGTTGCAAGTGAAATCAAAGTTTCCGATTTGACGACATTGGACATCGGGGCCCTTTTTGACTTTGATTTGGAAGTTGGCCCCCGGCGCATAATGAAGCCTTAACCGTACGTTCGCCCCCCGGTGGCTGGCTGACCAGATTGCGGGCGCTGCTGCAAATGAAGCATTTGAAATGTCAAAAATCACCGACGATCAGAATCAGAATCAGAATCAGAATCCTCTTTATTTGCCAAGTGTGTCCAAAACACACTCATTTCATCCTGGCCGCCAAAATGGCCATCACAAGGAATATTCAATTCATTGTGCTGGCGCCCGAGCCACATTCCTCCACACTGCAATTGTGTAAAACACACTCGAGGAGAACATTTGTGGGGTTTCCCACTGGGTGGCGGGAAATGAATTTCACCATCAATCGCGGGATCAGAAGTGGAAAACATAACGCGAGTCAAACCACCATGCACTTCTATTTTATTTGGAATCTAATCCATAATGCAACTTTTGTTCATACATTTATGTGGAAGAAAACAGCAACAGGAAAAAAAAACGTGAGGGCGGGGGTCCGTAAAATTTCGGCTGTGGGATGAGGCGCAACTCGGAAGCGGGAGGGAGCCTGTAATACACACGCGCGCACACACAAACACGCACGGGATGCTGCAAAGGTCAGGCTTGTTTGTGTGGCGCAGCAGATGTGGAGAGTGTGGGACAGCAAGTCAAAAGCTGCAACACTCAACTGCAGAAGAGCAACTGATGGGTCAATTAACGCAAAGGGCAGGCAGGCGTGGGGGGGCGGGGGGGAGATATGGAGTTTGTGCTCACATTGCTCAGTGAAGACAATTCCAAAAGTCTACAGTACGTTTCTACTTCACAAAGTTTGGGAACAGTGCAGCAGGAGTACGAGGAGTCCTGGTGGTAGAAGCGGGACACGTAGCTGCAGTCGTAGTAATAGTCACGTAGTCGTCGTGGTAATGGTAGTAGGAGTAGTCGCGGCGGTCGGCGTGCGCAAGAGGGACGGAGGGGACCGCACCCGTCAGCTTGAATCTTGTCTACAAATTGGATCAAATGGCTTTAAAATCATATATTCATATAAAATAACCTCAACTTGGTACCCTCTTTACTCAGAGGTCGAGCATATCGGACTGACTGTTTATACTTTAGTTTTGGCAAATCAAATCACAGTCGATGCTGCTTGGAGTCAAATCAAGACAAACGATTCTCAAAATCTCGCAATTGCGCTTGTAAAGTTGCCACTGACGCAGACATCAAGGCATCCGTTTGGAATATTTCTGACATTTATCCTTGGTCAAACATCAAACGAGAGCCCACGGGTTGCAGTACTCTCAAACGCCAGTGGGTGGCGCCTTGCGTGCACTTTGGAATATTAAGTCGATCGGTCGTCGCCGCATTTGCATTCCATCGTCGATCGGTCGCTTTTGGGCTGTTGTGAGTTTAAACGACGAAAGGACGCTTCGATGACTGTGAACCAGGATTTCGAGGGGACCCGCTAATTACGTTAGGGTCCACTCGGCGTCTTCTTGTGGGAGTCTCACAGCAAACCGTGGGGTGTCACCTCAGTCTGCGGGGAGCATGTCCGCTACAATATAATACAAAGTACATCAAATAGAGGATTGTACGTGCAAACAAGTCCCTTGGTCGATATTTAAAGTCAGCGTCGTCGCAAGTAGTTTCGACGTTAAACATCGAAATGGTGACGTGAGCAGCTTTGAAGGCATTTTTTTTCGGCCCCCGACAAACGTTTTAGGACCAGTCTCTTGCCTCAAGTCACTGGGAAGCAAACTCCTTTCAAGGACAAAGTCGAGGTCTTCGGCATTGGGAGGATCCAAACAATCCCCTTCGACGGAGCCTCGAGTGGTTCATCTCTGCCGATGAGAGTTGAAAACGGCGATGGCGCAGAATTATTCAGTCAAAGGTAAAAAGTTTGTGCTTTGTTCTGACTTTGCAGTGACGCTGCCCGTTCGTGTGTTTGGGGTTTTTTTGCCAGTGGCTGCCGTGGATGGGCGGAGCCTCCCGAGCACAGTTGCGCCACGTGACAATCGGCTTCTTGCTTCTTGTTCTAGCGGTATCTGCCGCCGCTTCTAAATCGTCCGTTTGTGTTATTCTCCCGTTTGTTCACCTGTCTACATTTTTGGTTTTACAATTGATTATGCTCACTGTTCAGTGCTCTTTTGGTTGAATAAAGGTCTGGTTTTATCGGCAGTCCTCGGTTGTCAGCTTTGGGGCCCTGCTGTTATGAATACGGATCGTTCTCGAGGCCATTGTACATATTACCTGAATTGTCTGTTCGTGAAGTGAGATGACAGTTTCATTGCGGCCGGTGATGTTTGTGACCAGCATGTGACGCAGTAAGACAAAATGAGAGAAAAGCCTAGCATGCGCGTCTATGCGAGCGGCATCTCCAGGCAAGTCTCGTCTGATGCAGTTCAGGTTTGTTTTGACCTTTTTACATACATTTTTAACGTGACTGGCTAGCTTTAAAATGCTACATTATTAACCAGAATAATACACAAGTACTTTGTTTCATTCACATGTTTGATGAAGTGACTGTTGATATGCACCTGAAATGCACCAGTGGGAATTCGTTTTCAATTGCGAAGCAGATGGAAACGGATTTCTTTACATTTAATGTTAAATGAGACTCCTCTAGCCAGCTGTTGAGTTGAAATCAGGCTTGTGTTCGTTCTTGTTCAGCCAGACTCGGTGTTTTAGCAGAGACATGGATGACCGTATCATCAGCATACAGTTGGCAGTTTACAGCCTGACAGCAATTCGGGAGGTCTATGTAGATTGAGAACAATATTGGACCGAAAAGGGATCCCTGTGGCACTCCCAGGTCTTTAGGACAGTGGTTGGACTGAACCCCATTTACCTTCACACACTGTTGTTTTCCTTCCAATGGTGGCAGCGGTGGTTGAGGTGATACTAGTGGCGGTAATGTCGTAGAAGTAGTGGTGTCATCTGATTCTGATTCTGACAAGTAGTATTCGTGGTAAAGTAGTTGTATTAGTAGAAGTAGTGGCAGTACAAGCAGTAGTAGTATTAGTGGTAATGGTAGAAATAGAAATAGAAGCTAGGCTAACTGTTAGCTTTGGAGTCGTTTTCCTTGCTGCTGTTGTGCTGAATGACCTGATGATTTGACACATGAAGCCGAATACAAATATTGTGTACAGCATCCAGATGTGGTGTTTCACAACAACACTTCATTATGTTTATCATTTCATATTTCCTGTGGATGAAATAGCGAAGATTGTTCATCTCCGTCAGCAAAACCCATGCGAAGGACATACGTAGCGCGCGCCAAGTACTTTCAAATGATCGGGGCCAGCTGAACTCCTCCCAATCCCACCCATTCACTCGTTTTTATGGCTTCCTAAAAATAAAAGTTTGCAGTTTCCCGTCGCAGCACGTCGGCAGATGTGCAGCGCGCGATCGCTCGGCGTGCGGGCGTGAGTCGCAAATGTCGTTTTTTTGTCGTTCCGGCCGGGTTCCGCCGCGTCTACAAACGCTCAACACGAGCAGTTGAACTCCGTTCTGCCCGGCTCGAGCAAGCTTCCCGACTGGCTATCGTCGTTTCACGCCACGGTCACGGAGGACTCGTTGAGTTGTCGGCAAATATTCAACGAGCTGAACATTTACGGTTTCCCAGCAGATTTGGGAGTCATCGGGACCTTGAACACACCTCACGATAATTGCTCAGGATCAACTTTTGGAACACCCTGTAATCAGGCCTTTGTTGGTTTTCATCAGAAAAGAGGGAAAATGCTCAAATTAGGTCCGATTGACTACGTTTTGAACTTAGCATTTCCTTCTTGTTCTTCCTTGTTCAAAACTCTTTATACTGCCCCCAAGAGGCCTGGAGCGGAACATGTTGAACGTCTAACGATGCGCTACTAAGTTAGCATTTACGTCTCGTCCTTCCTTGGCAAATACACAATTTCTGTTGCCCCCTGCAGGTGTGGAGTGGAACAGGTGGTACGTCTGAGTAAGTTCATCCAACTTTTTTTGCGTCCACAGGAAAGATGGCAATCAAAGCGGTCGTGAGAAAAATTGTCACAAAACCATGACGTATCTACACACACACAAGTACACGCACACGCACACACACACACACAGACACACACAGGTGTTTGGGTTAGTTTCATTAGTTTCATTAAAATGCATGCGGCTCTTCAAAGTGCTGACAACAATGACACCATCTGCTGCGGCGAGGCAACCGTATGCGCCGTCTTCCTTTGGAGATGCCGGTATGCGCGCAGACGTCAACGCGCACACGCACGCACGCACACGCACACACACACACACACACACAGGCTGCTGCGGTTGTTGATTTCAAAGGTAAAGTCCACTTGTAACTTCACAAGTGTTCACTACTTCAGCACAAATTCAAAGCTAATGTGGCTTGACAGGACAACAAGAATTGTTAGCACACCAGCTAACAGCCCGTTCGGCCGTCTGTCTGTCCGTCTCGTGCAAGAGGTGTGGGACGGATTTCAGAACGAGGTACTTGCTTGGCGACAACTGAAGCTAATCCGTTCCACATGTACATGTTTTTTTTTAATCAAGAAAATAACACTGCATAGGATAAAAACATTAATAAAAGAGAAGATCAAGCAATAAACTGTTTTGATCAAGTGTAATTAGTGTACATACTGTCATTTTTGTTGTTAGCTGTGTGTCTTTAAAAGGGGCCCCCTTAAATGTTTCACTCTTTGTTATATTTCAGCCATTTGCTCAAATCATTTAGGTTCATTTTTGTCTTTATTAATGTACACACAGCAGCCCATATTGACAGAAAAAAAGGAATTGTTGAAATTTTGGCTGATTTATTAAAAAAGTGAAATATCACACAGCCAGAAGTATTCCGACCCTTTGCTGTGACACGCACATATTTGTCCATTTCTTCTGCTCATCCTTGAGATGGTTCTCCACCTTCATTGGCGTCCAGCTGTGTTTGATGATCCTGATTGGACCTAATGAGGAAAGCCACACCCCTTGTCTAGAGAAGACCTTACAGCTCACCGTGCATGTCAGAGCAAATGAGAATCATGAGGTCAAAGGAACTGCCAGAAGAGCTTAGAGACAAAATCGTGGCAAGGCACAGATCTGGCCAAGGTTACAAAAAAAAATTCTGCTGCACTTCAGGTTCCTAAGAGCACAGTGGCCTCCATAATCCTCCATAATGGAAGACGTTTGGGACGACCGGAACCCTTCCGAGAGCTGGCCGTCCGGCCGAACTGAGCAATCGGGGGGAGAAGAGCCTTGGTGAGAGAGGTCAAGAAGACCCCAAAGATCACTGCGGCTGAGCTCCAGAGATGCAGTCGGGAGATGGGAGAAAGTTCTAGAAAGTCAAGCATCACTGCAGCCCTCCACCGGTCGGGGCTTTGTGGCAGAGTGGCCCGACGGAAGGAAGCCTCTCCTCAGTGCGAGACACACGAAAGCCCGCATGGAGTTTGCTAAAAAAATACCTGAAGGACTCCAAGAAGGCGAGAAATAAGAGTCTCTGCTCTGATGACACCAAGATCGAACTTTTTGGCCTCAATTCTAAGCGGCATGTGTGGAGAAAAGCAGGCACTGCTCATCACCCGTCCAGTCCAGTCCCAACAGTGAAGCACGGTGGTGGCGGCATCATGCCGTGGGGGAGTTTTTCAGCCGACCGGTTGCAATCGAAGGAGAGATGAATGCGGCCAAGTACGGGGATATCCTGGACCAAAACCTTCTCCGCAGTGCTCAGGACCTCAGACTGGGCCCAAGGTTCACCTTCCAACAAGACAATGACTCTAAGCACACAGCTAAAATAAGCCCTGAAAATGGCTGCCCACCAACATTCACCATCCAACCTGACAGAACTGGAGAGGATCTGCAAGGAGGAACGGCAGAGGATCCCCAAAACTTGTTGCCTCATTCCCAAAAAGACTCGTGGCCGTATGAGCTCGAAAGGGGCTTCCACTAAATACTCGCCAAAGGCTCTGAAGAATATTCACGGCGGTGTGATATTATTTCAGTTTTTCTTTTTGCAAAAATGTTTTTCTCTCTCAATATGAGGTGCTGCGTGTACATTAATGAGGAATGATTTGAGCAAATGGCTGCAATAAAACAAAGAGTGAAACATTGAAGGGGGTCTGAATACTTTCCGTAGCCACTGTAGTCTTTATCCTTTATCTGCGAAGAACGACTAATATTACTGCGGCTTACTAAGGCGTTGCGACCATCTCGATGTACGTATATCTGTATGTCTGAACTATACTGCCCCCGGATGGCCAAGGCAAGGCACACACACAAGAAGGAGCAGCACAATGTCCAATGAGTTAAAGCAAAAGCGGTTAAATTCTTTACATTCTATTTAGTTATGTAATTGCTGTCGATTTACAGTACAATATTAGAGAATATTTTTTCTTATTTGTTGTATTTTGTATTTTGGTGGGGGCTGGACGAGATTTACGGTATTTCAATGGGGAACGATGAGTTGAGTGTTCCGTGTTGAACAAATTCAACTTGGACCTCAAGGCACCACTGTGCAATATTTATGCGACGTCGTGTACACGCACGCACGCACGCACGCACACGCTGGTTGTACCTTTGACGGACGTGTTGGGGGGCGGTCCCTCCATGCGCAGGTTCCAGGGGGGGTCCCCCTGATTGGCAAAGTCCCTCATCTTCAGGTAGCTGATGGTCAGGCGTATGATGGACGCTTTGTCCAGCTGACTGGTGATGGCGCCCGGCAGCGGAAGCATCTTGGCCAGCTCGTAGAACTCAAAGTTCTCTTTCCCGCGCCGCGACCTCGCCGCGTCCCGAGACTTCTCCTTGCGGAGCGCCTGCAGCCTGCAAACGCAAAGGATCACCTGTGAAATTTTCAAGCAAGCGAACTCAACTGGAACAACGGCCCTTGCTAACTGAATGCTAACATATCATGGAAAATCCCTTTCACATGCTAACCGTTAGCATGGATAGTCTGTGCTTAAAAAGTAAAACATTTGAAAATACGTTTGAATGGGCTTGCATCGCTACAAGCTTCATTCTAATGTTGAATTCGATTTCTTGTTTTAAAAGTCATACTTTTTATTTGGATTTAAGTCGGTGATTATTTCCCGTACCACTAGAGGGAGCCCGCGTACCACACTTTGAGGATCACTACGCCAAAAAAAGGCTCGGCTCGGCACCGCAAACGGCAAATAACAACAAAAGGTCCAAAAGTACCTTTTGAGATCTCAAAAGGGTTCGTGAGGACAAAAACAGTTCAGAAGCCAACTTGGCCGCCGTTAACGACGTCATTCGCTGTCGCGTGATTACGACGTTCCACAACGACGTCAGCTGGCGGAGCTCCCGGGAGAAGATTTCGACAAATTCATCATTTATAATGTAACATTCAATTGTTTTAGCATCAGTATGCTGAACAAAATCAGTGCAAAAAAACCAATTCCGAAATGACCCAAAATTGCAAAATCATTTATCTTCGTCATCCTCATCCTCATCATCTGGACGCTAGCTAACGCGTCACGTTTAGCGGCTGCTAGCAAAACTTGATTTACCGTCCTGTTTGTCGCACAAACTTGACTGACGACAAGCATGCGTGTGTGCGTCTGAACGCGTGCACATCTGTGTATGTGTGTGTGTCTATCTGTGGACGTGTATTTCACTGTCAGTGAGTTTCTGTCTGTTTGTGCACCTGCGTGTGTGTGTGTGTGTGTGTGTGCATTAAAAACATGAGCTGAAAGTGCGTCGTAAAGTTGGGCCTGGTGACTTGATGGCAATTTAAAGAGCTTGACACACGGCGTGTGCGTGCGCACGTGCGTCGTAAAGTTCAGCGAGGCGCGCCGCACTTGTCAGCGACGGAAGTAAGATGTGTGTTTTGGCGCGTGTACGCAGGCACAGAGCGTGCCGCGAAGGTCGGCCGCCGGGATCGAGGTTTAAATTCCAGGTCAAGTGGAGGTCAAACGAATCGCGCGTCATGTGACAGGCGGGCCGGTCGCCGGGCAGATTTACCGAGCGGGATGCGCCACGCCCCTCACGCCGTCAGGCTGAATGTCACGTTCAAAGGTATGGGAAGTTTGGCGCCGTGTTCAAGGACACCTCCTCGGTCAACATCTCTAATTTACTGAGACTCTCCCTCGGTCCCTGAACGCAACTTCGACTAGAATATGTTCATTGTGTCGCGTTCAAGTGCCATCGAAGAAACTTCACATGCTCCTCTTTTTCTGGACTCCTCGAGTTAATTGCTTCATTTTTATGAATGAAAAAGGTCTCAGCATCAATCATGTCTTTTTACAACTTTCCCTCAGTACCTGAACGCAACTCCACGACTTTCTGCTATAGTTGCACGCGCAATGTGTTGTGTTCAAGAGCCATCAAACGTTACACTAACCCTCCAGTTAATTCGCTATTGATGAATAATGATGATCCTCCGTGTTGAGTTTGATCCGAGAACGTGTTCATTGTGTTGTGTTCAAGGGCTGTCAAACGTTAAGCTCTCCCTGCTCCTCTTGTCAACGGCGCCAGTTAATGAGGTCATATTTAGAAATGGAGGCTTCTTTACGTTTTAGCATCAATATCGTGTCTTTCTACAGCTCTTCATAACTAACACTTTTATGCAATCCCTGAACGCAACTGCACTACTTCCAGATACGTTTTGGGAATAACAAAAGAAAAACAACTCAATTTTACCGAGTGTAGTGTCAGATAATGTGTTCATGTGTTGCGTTCAAGGGCCATTAGTCAAATGTTCAGCTTGACATGAGTACTTCAGTTAATTAGTTAATATTCATGATTCTCAGGATTATACATCTCTAATTTACGAGACATTCACAAAGTCCCTGAATACAACTCCACGATGTGCAGATAAAACCACTTTTTTCCTTTTTATTAATGAAAGAAAATGTTGATTGCGTTGTGTTTAATTTCCGACACTTTCATGCAGTCCACGAACGCACCTTGACTTTCCATCTGTTACTACTTCTTAAAATGAAACCACTTTGTTTTATCCGAGACCACATGAAAATGTCAATTAATTAAAAAGTTGATGATGATGATGTGTTTGAAGAGGAAGGCGAGTCGTATGCCAACACGCTTCAGGTTTTCACGTTTTTGTGCTGCCGGCCAAAAGACAAAACATCCAAAATCCTGAACGTTCCAGTAAAAACGTGTTGAGTGACTTGCGTGACGAGATAAGACGAAGAGGTGACACTGAGGTGGACCGCCGCCGCCCCGGGCGCCGTCTGGAGGAGCTGATCTGCTTAGAGACCCACAATGCACTTGGAGTGGGAGTGGGGGGGCACGAGGGAGGTCGCGGAGGCCGAAGGCGCTTCAGTTGGTCGTTAACTGTCCGGCTTAATTAATTAAATATGCAATCATTGATTTGAGGAGCAGTGTGCGTTTCCGTCTGCACTGTTGCCGTGACAGCGCAATTCGCGAGGGATCCGGAACGTGAAAAGCGAAAATTCTCCCCAAAAAAAAAATGGACACTCATTACAATTGCCATGAAAAAAAAAAAAAAGATCTGCTTTTGTTCCCCTCGAAAAATAAAAACTGCAAATCAGCGTGGCTTTCCACCAATAACGGGGGAAAGATGACTACCCCCGAAATCCCCGAATGCCGAAGGATAGCGAGCGGGCACCACCGCAAACACTGAAAAGCCTTGAATAATTCAGGCTCATTATAATCATGTCGTCTTTTAAATAAGTGTAGGATCAGCTTTCCAAAAATGCAAAGAAGCAGCGGATCATCCTTCGCTACATCGCAGTTACTCACCGGCCCTTCTCGGACGCGGCCGACACGAATTGTCGGAATTACGATCCGACGGCAAACACTCACGAGGTCTACTTTGCAGAAACACTAAAGTTACTGAGCAATTTCTACTCCTACATTTGCTAAGTCAGCAAGCTGCCCAAAAATGGACATTGCCCCGAAAGGAAATTCTTTTATTGCATAAATACGGTCAAAAGTGAGGGTTATTATATCCTATTGTTATGATTGTTATGATTCTATTATGTGTTTGTGAGGAGAGGGCGTACCTAATAAAGCGGTCGCGAGGAGATCAAGACGACAGCTGCGGCGAAACTTACAAAGAAAAAAAGAAAATGGTTGCTTTGACTTTTCCCAGGAGAGGAAAGTTTATAATTAGTGCGCGTGTGCATGTGAAATAATTCATATACAACGACATCATTCATCTGGCGGCGACGCCGAGCGGCAATTAGCGATGAGCGGGCGCTAATCCGACCGTTCGTCAACAACAGAGGCAGCGCGCCCGCGACGGATGTCGGCTCGGAAGGAGTCGCCAGCCGGACTTTGGGATTCAAGGTGAAGGTTTCGAGCTACGCTTTTAAGCATTGCGTGAACACCTTCAAATAGACTGCACCACTGCTAGAGTCTGGGTTGGGGGGGGGGGGTCCAAAATTGTTGGGGTTTTTTTAGGTTTTCATAGTAAGATTGCACATTCCTCTCTCTCATCCTTCCTTCTTTTTCCTCCTCAGTTGATTGTTAGGAACGACATTTTTAAATTTGTTATTAGCTGACAAATTAGCAGCACCACCTCATTAACACACAGTGCACAGTTCTTGCGTTTGAGCTGTTCAAAAGCGGCCAGAAACAGACGCAAAGACCTGCTTTGACGCAATATTGCAGAAACGCGCTCGCACACGCACGCACGCACGCAGTGTGGCGTAATCTCACGACGGGCCTTCGAGCTCTACGGCGCTGATTAGTTTGGCAACGGAGTCGGGACAACGCATCTTCGGTCCACAACACGCTGTGCACGCGCACACACCGCAAAGAAGCCAAAACAGACAAGCAGCTTGAAACCGCGAGGAGACGACGACGACGACGACGCCTGCTGGATAACACCTGCGTCCACGAATACGCACGCGCACACAAGTGTGGCCATTGTTGAGCGTGTGAACTCCTCGCACGACGACATTGGCGACTGTCTGAACTCCTCACGGCCAACATCGTCAAGCCGTTCGCATGCTTGCTTCCTTCCTTCCTTCCTTCCTTCCTTCCTATCTTCCTTCCTTCCTTTCCTCCTTCCTTGCTTTCTTCCTTCCTTCCTTCCTTCCTTTCTTCCCTTCCTTCCTTCCTTCCTTCCCTTCCTTCATTCCTTCCTTCCTTCCTTCCTTCCTTCCTTCCTTCCTTTCCTCCTTCCTTCCTTCCTTTCCTCCTTCCTTCCTTCCTTGCTTTCTTCCCTTCCCTCCCTTCCTTCCTTTCCTCCTTCCTTCCTTCCTACCTTCCTTCCTTCCTTTCCTCCTTCTTTGCTTGCTTCCTTCCTTGCTTGCTTCCTTCCTTCCTTCCTATCTTCCTTCCTTCCTTCCTTTCTTCCTTCCTTCCTTCCTTCCTTCCTTCCTTCCTTCCTTCCTTCCTTCATTCCTTCCTTCCTTACTTCATTCCTTCCTTCCTTCCTTCCTTCCTACCTTCCTACCTTCCTTCCTTCTTCCTTCCTTCCTTCCTTCCTTCCTTCCTTCCCTTCCTCCTTCCTTGCTTCCTTTCCTCCTTCCTTGCTTTCTTCCTTCCTTCCTTTCCTCCTTCCTTCCTTCCTTCCTTGCTTTCTTTCTTCCTTCCTTCCTTTCTTCCCTTCCCTTCCCTTCCCTTCCCTTCCCTTCCTTCCTTTCTTCCCTTCCTTCCTTCCTTTCCTCCTTCCTTGCTTTCTTTCTTCCTTCCTTTCTTTCTTCCCTTCCCTTCCTTCCCTTCCATCCTTCCTACCTTCCTTCTTCCTTCCTTCCTTCCTTCCTTCCTTCCTTCCTTCCTTCCTTCCTTCCTTCCTTCCTTCCTTCCTTCCCTTCCTCCTTCCTTGCTTGCTTCCTTCCTTCCTTCCTTCCTATCTTCCTTCCTTCCTTCCTTCCTTGCTTTCTTCCTTCCTTCCTTCCTTCCTTTCCTTCCTTCCTTCCTTCCTTTCTTACCTTCCTTGCTTCCTTCCTTTCCTCCTTCCTTCCTATCTTCCTTCCTTCCTTCCTTCCTTGCTTTCTTCCTTCCTTCCTTCCTTCCTTTCCTCCTTCCTTGCTTTCTTTCTTCCTTCCTTTCTTTCTTCCCTTACCTTCCTTCCTTCCCTTCCATCCATCCTTCCTTCCTTCCTTCCTTCCTTCCTTCCTTCCTTGCCCCCCCCACCGTTTTTGCGCGTTTCCCTTCCACTGATGCGGGATCGCCGTATGAACTTTTCATCTGCTTTTTCTTTTTGTTTTGTTCGTCTTCGTCGTGCGATGTTGCGTCGCCGTGAGACACGATCAACGGGTTGCGCGTGCGCGTCTGTCGGACGAGTTGTTTCCATCGGGCAAAAAAAACGACTGCACGGACGCGCCGGAGAATTGTGGGAAATGGCGGCCAACCAGAAAGAAGCTCTTTCGACATCCAAAACAAAAGGAAAAAAAAAAGAAATCAAAGCGCCGCTTAGCGTGCCGCCTGAAGTGATGAAGATGAGGCCAAACAGTCGTCTTCATCAAACAAACCCGTCTCAAATTCTCAGCGTCGACTTCGCACAATCAAAACAAAGCAGCGGACGATCGATACGCGCGAGCGAGCGAGCAACAACGCGCACACACCTGAATGAAGCGAGTGAATTCAATGCTTAATTATTAACACGCCGCACGGCACACAAAGCGGTGAAATACAGAAAAATACAAAGACGCAGAAGATGTTGAAACATTGAATCGCAAACAAACAAAAAAAAAGAACAAACAAAAGAATCAAAAGAATCAAATCAAATGTTTTGGGGTGAGGAAGGCGGGAAAGCGGGAGCAGGAAGTTTCCGGTTCTGGGCGGCGCCATCCAAGACAGCGCACGCCGGTCTCATGGGGCAAGCCACACAAAAAGGTGTGCGTGTGTGTGTGGTGTTAAGCTAGGCCTGTAATGAGCCAATGGCGGTCATCGGCATCTTTCAGCTGCGCCTGGCTCCTTTTAGTTCACACACAAAGATTTCTTCTCTGTGACAAAGACCTCAGCAGGCGGGAAGAGAAGAGGACGTGGCGGACCAGAGAGGGACCGCACCATGTTTGCGCGCACACGCCCGGCGGTCTATTGCAGTCGGCGATGACGAAGCTTCCGTTTTGATGTGTAGCGGTCGTCATTGTCGGGTTCCGACTTGATGAACTTGGCCCAGCAGCAGATGATGCGTCGCCACTCGACATCCATTGCAGCCCGGTCAATCCCGGAAGGCCCCCCGATCTGTGGTCTTGCATTTGCCCACCGTGCTTTTTGGCTCTTTCTGGAGTCGCACCGTGTCTGTGGGAGGACGCCTTGGTTTAGAGAGTCGACGTGACTTTCGCAAGCGAGAGGAGGGAGATCCCACGGACGCCGTGGCACGCTTGCTTTTATGGATGGTGAGGGTGTTACCGTCCTTCCGCAGTCGAGGTGGGTTCTCACTTTGCCAGTTGTTGTGGATCAAGTTGCCAAGTCAGGCTTCCTGTCCATCCAGGCCTCCATCAGGGCCAGCCAAGGCTCACGTTGTTGTCGAGACTGCCGCCTGCAGAGAAGACCTCCTTGAACGTTTGGGGTTCATCAAGAGAGGGGGACGGCGTGAGATCCCGCCGATGGGTCAGAGGGGTTTCTAGTGTTCAGCACCGAGTGGAAGTGCATACAAAACGTGCACGGTGCTGGCATCACTCTGGATCTGGCGGGGTTTGTTGAGCCACCATTGGGCTGAGCGATGGAGGGTGAGGGTTGGAAAGCAGGGCAGGATGGACTTTACGTTCGCTCAACCCAATCTTGATGTTGCTTTTGAGTAAGGTCGATGGTTTTGGAGGCAGCTCGGTGCACAGTTGGCCAGAGTTTTGCCCACTCACTGTCCGTGTCGCAGGTGCAGTGGTAGTCAACTTGGGTCGCAAGCCAGGGGATGCCAGGGTCCTAAGATTCAGACGCTTCTCGGGCTGCCGCTTCTAGTGCACTCATCGAATTTTCATTTTTATTTTGGATCCGATCGATCGGAGTCAGTCCAGCGTTCGGCCCCGTACGAGAAACGAGTTTTGCTGACGTCCTAGCGATGAGAAGTCGCAGGCCGTTGTCGTCAACCTTCCCAGTTCTGGGAGTTCCGATTCATTTCCATTTTTCTTTGCAATCACCTTAACAGTAGCTTGAGCAAGTCCTACTCTAAGGCTAAGCTCGCACTGGTAGCGTAGCGGTACACGCTGCTGCCTTTCTTGCAGACAGCGTGGGTTCCATCCCCGGCCGGTGCCCCAATAACCGGGCCCGGATTTAAAAAGAAATGGCGGCCTGTGTCGGGAAGGGCATCGGCCGTAAAAACCGAGCCAAAAAAAAACCATGCGAGCTTTGATGGGACAAGCCGAAAGTCACAACAACAACAACTATGCTAAATGCTCAACTAATGCTAGCATTTCAAAGAAGTCCTCGAGAAACAAAAGACGAGGACGTTTTGGCTTAAATGACGTCTCGTACGATCACATTTAACAGTCGACACGCATATTAGGATTAGCATCATTGCGACTAGTGGTACGGCGTCTGGGTGGTTACCATGGAGACGAGGTGTGCTGCTGCCCTCCGGCCAGGTGAAGGGTCTTAGGCCGGGCGGCGGAGCAGTTGCCCGCGTTGGCCGGACGCTCCCAGTAGGGGTCGCTGTGGAACACACAAAAACACATGGTAAGAAGAAGACTGGGAGGAAGCCACTGGGACTGCCGGAAGGCCACACGAACAACGCTCCATATTTACACCAGCTTTTATTTGGAAACCACATCGCTCGCTGTCAGCCGGACGGTAAATCCACACGAGCTCTTTGTGGGATGATTTGGTTTTTTTTTCTTTTTTCGGACCGCTGACACGGCTACAACATCCGCCACAACTTTGCTCACAAACACACACGCGCGCGTCTTTGCGTAGTACACGTACACACACACACGAGACGAGCCGGTGCTCTGATTTACTGCAGATTTTTTTTTAGCTGTCACCAGACTGACGTTTACATGTACAAGCACGCCACATCCATCGCACGCACGCGCGCGCGCACACACACACGCGCGGTCATTTGACTGCAATGCCGATGCAGGAAATCGACACAAACAAACTTGAACATCCAATCAGAAGGTCACAATGACAACATATCTTAATTGAATGATGTCACAATGTCAAAATGAAGTCACACATTGGCAAACGATGCCACCATCAAACCACGTGAAGTCACATGATGTCATTTGACATTGTTGGAAGTTGCGTTATGTCACAATAACATCCAACGTTTTGATGCTGTGTCAAAGATGAAGCGACTTGTCTTTCTTTGAGTTCACTCCGAACGTGACGGCACACAAAAGGAGGCGAGTCAGTCGGCAGGCGGGGGGGTGTCTGAAGAAGCGTTTAAAGCGCCGGAGGTGCGTTTGATGTCGGCGGCGTCCCGCCTGGCGCCTTCGAGAGCAGCGTGAGAGCGAGCGTGTCGGCTGCCGCATCGACTCAATCAAACGCTCCGCATGTCTGGACCAAAAGGTAACGCCCACACCGGGAGGACCCACAACACGGGGAGGAGGGGGATCAGGAGCACCAAGAAAAAGGAGAAAAAGAAAGAAAGAGAAAAAAAGAAAAAGAAGGAGGAGGAGGAGGAGGAGGAAGGCGTGCTTGTCACTCAAGTCAATGAGACCACCTGGGTATCAATAAAGCTTCAATAAATAAGTAAATACGCCAGTTGTGTGAAGGCCTCGGTGGTTTGTTGGAGAACATTAGTAAACAACAGCGTCATAAAGACCAAGGGAGCCACCAGACAGGTCAAGTTGAAAGCAGGATTGGGTCATGAAAAAAAAAAGAAAGAAAGAAAGAAAGAAAAAGCCATGAACATCTCAAGGAGCAACATTCAATCCATCCCCCCACACTGGAAAAAGGAAGGGAAAGACGTGGCCGTCTGCCTAAAGCGAGCAAGGAGAGCGAGGAGAGAGAGAGAGCAAGGAACGTGAGCGAGAAGAGCGAGGAGAACGAGCAAGGAGAGCGAGGAGGGAGAGAGAGAGAGCGAGGAGATATATATAAATCCATCCATCCATCCATTTTCTACCGCTTATCAGGGTCGGGTTGCGGGGGCAGTAGCTTTAGCAGGGACGCCCAGACTTCCCTCTCCCCGGCCGGATATGCGGACCAAACTCTGACTCCGGTCGTACAGGGACCGAACGGCCCGTATCAGGGGGTTCGGTACCCCGTACTCCCGAAGCACCCCCCGCAGGACTCCCCGAGGGACACGGTCGAACGCCTTCTCCAAGTCCACAAAACACATGTAGACTGGTCGGGCGAGCTCCCGTGCACCCTCGAGGACCCTGCCGGGGGTGTAGAGCTGGTCCGCTGTTCCACGGCCAGGACCGAAACCACACCGCTCCTCCTGAATCTGAGATTCGACTTCCAGCACCCCTGAATAGACCTTACCAGGGAGGCTGAGGAGTGGGATCCCCCTGTCGTTGGAACACACCCTCCACCCCAGTCTGCCAATCCAGAGGCACTGTCCCCGATGTCCACGCGATGTTGCAGAGGCGTGTCAACCGGGACAGCCCCACAACCTCCAGAGCCTTTAGGAACTCCGGGGGAATCTCATCCACCCCCGGGGCCTTGCCACCGAGGAGCTTTTGAACCCATCATTTTGCCAATCTGATCAATGACGTCATTGATCGGCTCTGCAAAAGACATTTTCCTCCAAAAGGTAGTTTCCTTTTAGCCTTGTCGCATTTTTGTGACATTAACTGTATCTGACGGCCCATAAAGTTTTGGTTTTTTTCAATCTTGTCGGTGAAAAAACATGTCGGCGGTGTTTTTTTTTTGGGAGGTGTCTCGTACAGACAACAAGAAAGCCATTTGCAATCTGTGCAAAAGTGAAGCGCCTCGTGGGGGAACGACAACTAAATGTTTCAACACAACCAATTTGATCAGGCGCCTCAATAATCGGCCTCCTGAAAGAAGCCGGTCCTTAGCTTAGCTTCACCACAGACATTCGCTCATCGGGCGTTAGCCCCGTGTCACTTCGGAATCGACCGTCTGTTGTCGTACTCGAGCGGCTCCAAATTCCTGGTGTGTTGTTTGGACATACTTGGCAAATAAAGAGGATTCTGATTCTGAGAGAAATAAACACAAAGACAAATATGTCAAAAGCCATGCGAGAAGCGGGGCTAGCGACTTTGCCACGCAACCGTATCGATTTGTTGACTTTTACGCAGTCAGTTTTACTCTCGTGTCCTCATGAAATCAAATGGACCATTTGGTTCGTCTTCGAAGTCATTTTCAATGCAATTGTTTTTCTTACGAGGATCGGTGCTATTCTTCAGAGCTCACGGCGCGCACACGGAGGCTGCCGGGCGCACGATTCGGCGCAAGGACCCGGAGGCGACAACACCGATGAGCCAGCTGAGAAGCCGCCACGGCCCGGTTCCTCGCCGTCGATGGCGAGCCAGTCGTCCGTCGGGATGCTGACGGGCTTTTCTGCTCTCGCGCCACGTACGAGCGTGGACGGTGAGCGTCCGGCCGGCACCGCATCCGACATCCCGGATGAACGAAGAAGCGGATGCTCGTCTTTCTTTTAAACTCGCCGTAGACATTTGGCCTGAGTCATGTTGCGAGTTTCAAGCGCTTTCCTAATTGAAAGGAATGTTTGTTTACATTGGATGTCGTACATGTACTGCACTACTTAGCTGCTATTTATTTGATGTCAAATACATATTGCCTACATGGCTTATTTTCGCTCGACCTGGCCGTCATTGCTTATTTGCGAGCTATTCATTATTCTGCTGTAGCGTTACTGCGCTTTATTTGCGGCAGTCCGACTGTTCATTTCATGGAGTTTTGTCTGAAAGTTCCGAGGCAGTGTTCCAAATACGACCCTAATTTACACATTTCGGATTGTTCGAGGGCCAACATTACCGCCTTCCATTTGCACGAGTGTGACTCTTTGCATTACACTATTTGTTTTGAAGTCATTTCATTACAATAAAGCAATTTCATGACAGTAAGTTTGCACTCATTGTTTCTGTCTCAAGTAATGGTGTGTGTGTGTGTGTGTGTGTGTGTGTCAAGATTTGAGTTATCATATTCACGATTGTTACGATAAGAATGATGACGTGGGTTCTACAAAGTACAAATAAAAACTAATATTTGGGATAAGAATAATTTGACTTGAGTTTCATGCAAACAAGAAAGAAAATACAGATTTGAGGCCTAAAAATGTGTTTTAGAAAGTTAATTTATGAACAATAATCATGAATTGCGCTTTTGGCCTAATAATGTGTTTCATGTAAAATTTTAATAATTAATACAAAACAAAATATTTGGTGACCATTAATAATTCATAATGATGTGTGACATCAATTTGAGGTAATAACAATTACCATCATAATAAAAAAATGTGTATGATCAGTATTGGGTAAAAAAAAAAAAGTTCAAAATTATGAATACAAATGAGATTAACAATCATCATTTCGAATGGTGTGGACCAAGTTACAGGTCCAAAAAATGAATATGGATCAAATATATTGAGTAAAGATTCGAGGTATCAGATTCAAAATAATTCCTAATAATAGAATGTGGACAGATGTGAGCTATAAAGCGTGAATCATTAATTTCGGTGTTAAAAGTGATGGACGGCCGTGCTTCATTCATTCGATTTTTTTTGACCGTGTGAAGGTGTTGCAAACAGTCCTCGTGCCCTTCACACCTCAGCCAATCGCACGCCTCCGTCAAACACTCCGATTGGACGACGGGAGCAGCCCGCCCACTTCCTGATGACAAGATGCCAAAAAGTGAGGAAAAAAAGGCAAAAACGGAAACGACTTTCGAAATCAAATCTGGAGGTCAATCTGATGACACTATTTAGTCTCGGTCATAAATAAAATGGCGTGTCACATTGACCTCTGTGAGCGCAGACACACTCGTAAGACTTTTTGGTTTTTAAATCAAGCAGCATCCAATTAGCAGCTGACGATATCAAAGCTTTGTGCTACGACGACAAGCGCAGATGAGCGTCACACTGCAGACCAATCATTCACGTCACTTCACTTCACTCTGGGCGCGCGTGCGCGTGCGTGCTGATGAATATCAGGCCTATTTAGCTGCACACATTGAGGCAGAGTGCCCTGAGTCTCCATTACAAGGACAATATTTCCTGTCATATCTGATTTGTGCAGGGGGTGAGAGGAGGAGGGGGAGGGGGAGGGGGAAGGGCGGGGAGATGAGCGGGGGAGGGGCGAGCCAGCAACAGAAGTGGAGGGGAAAAAACAACGCGAGGATTTAAGATTGTCCTTCACGTTCGTTGTCAAACGAGGATTTAAGTCCAAAATGTTCATATACGATGTGACCTGTGATCTGATCGGACGAAGCAAAGCCACGAGCGGCGATGAGCGAGGGCCAGCGCGTCGTCGTCGTCGTGAAGGATTATTTCAGACGACCGTCGCGAAGTAACGCTGACAATTCCAGCGGCACAACCCTAACTTCCCGGTGGCACAAGAACTGATCTCAGAGTTTCCTTTTTGGCCCTCACGGTCCCCTCGCTCGCTTCACTTCCGTGGAGACACGCGGTCAATGAAGAAGGCATCCGGTCGCCGGTGTGTGTGTGTGTGTGGGGAAAAAGAAAATGTCTGCCAACCTCCACGGCCAGCACCAGTCCACCCGCCAAGACTCGTGACGGCAGCTGCCCATGCGAGCGCAACAAAAATGCCCGATTTCGAATTTGGAGCTTCATTTGCACTTTTCGACCAATCAGAGCAGACGGTGCTCTTGGAGAGGCGGGGCTTAACTCGGCAGCAGCAGAGTTTTGACTGACATCACGTGTGCGCGGTCACACTGACAAGCTAACGAGAAAGGATGGAAGGAAAGAAGGTAGGAAGGAAGGAAGGGAAGGGAGGGCGGATGGAAGGAAAGAAAGAAGAAAGGTAGGAAAGGACGGGAGGAAGCAAACCAAGGAAAACTAGAAAAGGAAATGACGGACAGAAGGAAGGAAAGAAAGGAAGCAGAGAAGGAAAAAACAGAAAGAAGGAAGGAAGGAAGATTTCCAATTAGCATGTCAGTCCTGCCACACATGTGCATCAATCATATTACGGTATTTAAAAAAAACACGTACCCTGTGACATCATCCATTTGCGTTATGACATCATAAGGTGTTATCAATGTGAGCATATGACATCATCAAAAGTGATGAAATGTTGAAAAATGGAGAAACAAAACAACCTCATATTATGACATCCTCAATAATTGACTTAACGCATCAAGAAGTGCCACGCGTGTGACATCATGATGATGTGACGACAATGCGGCGCGGGCGTATGACATCATCCCCGAGTGACATCCAAGGAGGTGTGAAAGTGGAACAAAAAATGGAGGCCACGTCTTGTTTTTGCCGGTAATTCCTTGTTGGGGTGGAGTGTAAATAAAGGCGGACCGCTGCGGCGTGCGGTATCGTGCGGACCGCTGCGGCGGCATCGTGCGGCGCGCATAAAAACACTTGAAAGAAAAAGAAAAAGAAAAAAAAGAAAGCGCGTGTCAATACAATATATATGCTAATCGCGCCTTTAGCGGACGTGCGCATTTCATTACAAGTAAAACACTCAAACAGACACCGAGAAAAACTCTGGAGCGGGCGGCGAGCGTCAAGGTCGTTTGCAGCGCTCCAAACAACAAACGCACAACACGCACAAAACACACAAGACGCCGGCGAATGTAAACAGCTGCTGCGAACAAGATGGGGTCCGACGTGACTCACACGGAAGATGAAAGTCGAGGATTACGAGTTACTTCCGCTTCCTTGTTTGCATTCTGATAGTTGCTGGCCTCATTCAAAAAAGAAAACATTGAAAAAGTCCATCGAGGCCGACGCAAACGGCCCAAAGGGGTCGGCGCTCGGTGTCACGGGTCTCGGGTCTCGGGGCTGGATCTTCGTAGACTTTGCGGCGTGCGCCGGCGCGCAAATGGCGGCGCATCTCCATTTTCGCCCATTTACGCGACCGACTCGACGAGGGCGCGACCGTCGTCTTCCGCCCGGCGCGTGTAACGTTTTGGTGACTGCGGGCTGGATTTTCGTGCCAGACCGGCTGCGCATTGGCACGCCCGTCTGCGACAAGCTTGGAGAAAGTCTGTCTAAACGTAGACCCAGTGGGATCGCGTCTAAGTCACGACGCGCGGGGCGCACGCGAGGCCCTCGGACGTGCGTGGTGGACACGAAACGATCGTCGGTGGGGACGTGTATAGCGATGAGGTCCGCGGACACGTTTATGTCGCCGGCGATGTTTCTGTATTTAATAAGGGAACCCGCTAACGTTCAACGCTCCAGTTAGGCGCCTCCGCATATTTGACGTCTTCGTGCCAGACGAGCTTCGGCGCCGCTCCACGAAATGACCGGAACCGGTCTCCTCGCGGAGCGGGACCGCGTTCAAGTCCGGCGTCGACGAATCTGAACGAGGCGCGGGCGGCCAGATAGGCCGGCAGCGCGGACGCGTGGCGGATCGGACGGATTTCATTTAGAAATACGCGAAGAGCGTACATCGAGCCCTCGGAATCGTCGTTGAAAGCGGTCATCGAAGGCAACGTCGTTACTGCCGTCCTCTTTAGCCTACTTTGATTTTTGAAGTCAACACACTGGCCGGCACGCAGCGCTGGGGCACGACCTTTTGCGCGTACGACATTATAACCACCCGCTCTGACGCATCCCCTCCAGAGTTTCGCCACGCCGCGCTGGACTTGCGCTCGCCACGGAAATAGTTCCCACGTAGACAAACGCGCATTCGCACTCATGGTCGCAGCTACGGGCAACTTCCTCATCTTCAATCAAGCTAACATGCTAACATGTTTTGGAACGTGCGAGCAAAAACTCACTCGAGCGAGCGTGGGGGCGACATGCGAACTTCAAAGCCAGAACCTCAGAACTGTCGGGCAGACGCGCTAACCCCTCGTTCACCCTGACGCTAATTAGCTCGAAGAAAGCTTAGCGTCTTTTCAACGTACTTTTTCTGCCAAGACAAAACCCGACTTTTGGTTCCACCTCCCTAAACACTCAATTCATGCTAATGCTAATGCTAATGCCACGTCGTCACATTTGCATCCTTTTCACACACACACACACACACGTCAGAATCTGAGCAGTTGTGCTCAGATTTGGATGTGTGTGTGTGTCTGAGTGTGTGTGTAGTGGGATTGCATTACAAACACACACGCACGCTGAAACACTACGTTTACCCAAAAAGACAACGAATTGTAAACAGTTGCTGTCTGCATTCACAATCCCACAAGCAGATATTAATGATGAACACACACGCACGCACGCACGAGCGCGAGCATTTACACACACGCACGCACGCACAGGCGGGTGTGGAGAATGCGTGGCCAATCCACATGAATATTTATGGCGGGCTTTGCAAAGAGAGAAACATTGATAAGCTGCAGTTTTAAATTAATGCTGACTTTATTTTTACAAAAGTGCATTAAAGCAAAAAAAAAAAAAATAAATAAATAAAAAAAGGGTCTAAGTGCCAGTTGGAATAAAAGATTTGCTAATTATGACATGAATCTCCTGTGCGGGTCATTATACACATACTTCAGTGTTTCTATTTTTAAATGCTTAACATCGATAACAATTATTAGCATATTAGCATACCAGCCTGCACGATTGAAAACAGTCAAATTGGCATTTTAATGTTCGTGTCAATTTTTTGCCGTCCACCCATGTGCGTCCAATTATTTTGACGCAATTCTGCATCATTTACATAATCCCACCCTCGTACTGAGTTTGTCAACCCATGATTCGGAAGCTAAGCTGGGTGAAGATTCGAAGCGATCGCCAGACTATTTCCCAAATTGTGTCCGTGGGCGAGAGGTTCTCAATTCTGACCGATTGTGATGTCGCAATTCGGCTAGTTTACATCATAACTGCCTCGGCCTCGACTTGAAAGTCGGCCCGGGTGAAGATCCGAAGCCAGTGTAAATACAGTATATGCGCACGCAGGCACGCAGGTTGATGTATATCTACATACGCAAGAGTCCCGAGTGGCGAATCGAGACATTCACTCTTGGCCGAGTGCCCGGAAGAGACGGGCCGAGAGGAAAAACACACGCACGCACACACCTACTCAAATTGCCGGTGACCTTGCTTGAATGCAGTTCGCTAAATAGCGTCTGCGGCTCAAAGGGAAGGTGGACAGGTGGTGGGGGGCTGCGAGGGGGGTTTGTTACGACGGGAGATGGAAGCGGAGCTAAGATATAAACCTATGAACAACGAGACGACAAAGAAAAAGAAGACGGCGAGGATGTTGTAAAGACGGCGTCGGGTGAAGAGGAACGGAAGAGATGAAGATCAGGACGAGCTTCTTACAGGAGCTTGAAAAGCAGCGGTTAGTTGGGGCAATCCTTCACGACTCGGATGCCGAAGTTCTCCGCAAAACCTCACTTTGCACGACGTCACGGCGGGGCGCACGTGCAGACGGGCTCGCGAGCACGCGCACGCATTTTCACACGTTCATTGTATTTTTAGAATCGATTGTTCTACGAATTATCCCATCAATACTTCGAGTAATCACATCCAAATGGATTGCGCAGAATAGCAATGCAACATGTGCATGCAAGTTGCAAGTATTCTCCGTCACATTCCACACTGTAGTATGTGTGACTTTGAGTGTGTGGCTTTAAAAGGCGGGGCCTGGCCCGGCGAGTGACGTGGGAGTCCGCCAATGAGAGGCTGAGGTTAGCGGGTGGCTGTTAACTGGCTAAGCGTTGTCCGAACCGCCTGCTATGGTTACAATTCGCTGTAACTAGCAGTGCTAGGCTAACAACGTTTGCTTCATGGTAGCCTTGCGCTTGTGTGCGCCACTTCTGGTTTTTGGCCCTTTTGCTTCTTTTATTACGTGACAAATGATCCCAAACTTTCAAAGCCAATTTTCAGCCTTTGTCGTCGCGGTAAATGATTTGAGACGTGCGTCCGTGCAAGTAATCGTCGTCACTGTGAAGCTTGGAGGCGGACGTTTTGCTTTGACTTTTCTTTGTAATTGAATTATTGGAGTTATTTGAAGAAAGTCATTTGTAATTTGTTGAAACTTCTGACTTCATTTACTCACATCTCAAATCCTTTTTTCCCCCATTGGAACAAATTGAAAGGACATTCAGACCTTCCCCAAAACAACAACACGGTATGATTCCGGAACAACACAAGCTCACTTTTACTCGGAGATTACGCATCAGGAGATCCAGCGCATTGTTGTGTTATTGTGTTGTTACGTTTTGCGTTGTTGTGCTGTGTGGTCAACAAGTGTCTTTTGTGATTTTCATTAGCGATAGCGCCTCACACAAATCAAAACGTGTCGCCGCTGGCTCGGGGCTCCTTTCATTTCCTGTTGTGCGAGTGTGAAGGATTGCGAGTGTGGCGGCAGCGGCCGACGGGAAAAGGTGCTGACGAGGAGGAAGACGAGGAGGAGGAGGCCTCAACGTGCCGCGTGCTGCGAATTAGCGAGACAGCGATCAGCTGACATCAAAGGTCACGCTCGCCCGTTCCGCGGAGATCTTTCGCACGTCGGAAGAGCAACAACGAAACTGGAGCGCGAGCCGAGTCGACGGCGACGTCGCTCGGAGAGCCGTGTTGCCGTGGCAACCATCTCCTACGTTACACAGTTGCAAACAGTCGTCCGATTTGATTTACAGAATACGGTGACCGAGCGGTGAGCACGCAGTCGTGAGGTTGCAGGTTCAAATCCGGCCCGGCCCGGTCCGGCCCGTGTGGAGCTCGCATGTCCCGCCCGTGCCCGCGCGGCTTTCCTCCCACATCCCAAAATCAGGCGTGCTTGGTTGAGTGAACACTCCAAATTGTCAGTTAGGCAAAATATGTCTGTTCTTGTAAAGATGACAACTTTTTGCTCTCAAAAAAAATGTACGTATTCTCGTCAATTAGGACTTTTTATCCTGAAAAATGACGTCTTTGTTCTGAAAAAGGTTACAAACTTTCATTGTAGTCAAAAAAATGCTTTTTCTCTCAAATATTATTTTTGTTTTAATGGCTTTTTCATTTCAAATGTTACATATTGAGAATGTAATACAACTTTATTCTTCTGAGTTACAACTTTTTACCCCGACAAATGATGTCTTTGAGTTACGAATGTTTTACCCAATCATAATAGGTCTTTGGTATTGTCAAGATTATGAATTCCTTTCTTTAAAAAAAAATCAACGCATTCTCGTGTATTATGACTTTTTATCCTGAAAAATTTGTTCTTAAAAAGGTTCTAACTTTTTTTTTCTTGAAAAAGAAAAACTATTGTCATGTTACAATTTTTTTCTCAAAAAGATATGAATTTGAAGTTTTTCATTTCAAATGTTACATATATAAAGAATGTAACATCGACACAGAAATGTTACAAACAGAATAACGGAAACGACGCAAAAGGATAACAAGGACGCTGAAAAGTCGCGGGACGCCAACGTGTTTTTCTTGCCTTCAAACTGTTATGACACGAAACTCATCTATCATATATGTTGTAAACAAGTCCACGCGCGCGCACACGCCAAACTCAGTGAATTCAACTCAAGTCATGCCAGGAAGATTTTTGGGCAGAGCCAACAAACGTGTGTTTGTGTGCGTGTGTGATCAATACTTCGGTGACGCACGATTTGAGCACGGTGTGAGTGTATGACATCATCAAAAAGTGACGACTCGCTTGCGCACACGCAAACATGAACTGCTCAGTATCGCAGCTGACATTTGATTGGATGATGCAAATGAGGTGAAGATGACAGAAGAAGAAGACAAACGAAAACAAGAGATGTCAAGTCAGACTCCATTTCTTTCTTTCGTCCTTTCTTTGCATCTTTTCGCGTTTTCATGGTGGCACATACATATTTGCACGTACGCTACGTTAGGTTTTCATTGCGTTTATCACACTGCCCCTCAGAGGCCAAGACCTGCACAGCAGGAACAATAAAACTAAACCCCAGTTGCATCAAGAAGTTCAAAAGTGTATTGCCGCACATGCGGAGGAAGCAAAGGATGTTCCCGCCACATACTGACAGTAAAAAAAAAAATGTTTTTTTAAAAATGAATTGAACTTGAATGGGCTCCTTGAGTCGTCACCTTATCGTGGTGGAGGATTTCGTGTGTCCCGATGATCCTAGGAGCTAAGCTGTCTGCCCCGGGCAGGGTCACGCATGGCAAACAGGTCCTAGGTGTGGGTCCAGCCCAAGCACGGCTCAAAGACCCCCTATGAAGAACCTGCCCACGGTGAGAGGCGGCGTGCAGGTGTGGGCGTACTCATTGCCGCCCAGCTCTGTGCCTGTACGTTGGCGTTCACCCCAGTAGATGGAAGCGTAGCCGCCCTCCAACTCGGGATTGGGGGACGGGTCTAGACTGTTATTTGTGCCTAAGCGCCAGAGTACCCACCCTTTTTGGAGTTCTCGGAGGGGGTGCTGGAGAGCACCCCTGAAGGGGACTCCCTCGCTCTGCTGGGAGACGTCAATGCTCACGTGGGCTAGAACTAGCAGACATTCCGACAGCTTCTTCCCTCTTGCCATCAACTTCTTAAACACCTAACGTACAATTCCATTACAACGTGCTGCCCCAATTTTTGGACTTGAGTTTGTTGTCCCATTTCTGTGGGGCCAATGATACTGTCGTCACTGTCGTCGTCTCGCCACGCTGCACTATTTGCATATCTGTTGTTGACCAATACTGGCTACTCAGGCCAGAGTAGCATCTGCACCATTTGCACAATCCACTGAGTCGACATTGTCCCAGATTATCAGAGTCCCAGACTACTAGTCACTTTAAACCGCTTCAAGTCTCTGCGCCCTTTGCACAATGGCCATTGCACCGCACTATGGCTCATTTAGTCATTTAGTCATTTCAAACTTCTCGAATTGCTAGAGGACTTTCACAATTGTAAAAAAAACAATTAAAAAAATACATAAATTGTACCGGCATTACCAGATAACTAGCAACCCTTTTTTTCTCTTTCTGTCTCCAAAGTGTTCTGTGTCAATTGACCGTCTGTCGTCGTACTCGAGCGGCTCCGACTACCGACGACAAATTCCTCGTGTGTTTTTTGGACAAACTTGGCAAATAAAGAGGATTCTGATTATATGGTTAATATATTTGTCAAAGTGCGTTTGGGGGGGGGGGGGGTCGCACATGCCAATTTCCGCCACTGCCACTGCCCGCTAGTGAGCTAGCGGTGATCAGTTAGCGCCACGCTAATGCGTATTTTCCCACGGCTGGCTGTTGGCTACGCCCCCCCCCCCCCCCCGACCCCCCCCACCCCCCGCTCGACTCCTAACACAGTCGTCAGTGTAATTGGTAGGAAAGCAGCAGAGCACAAAGCGTGACACACACTTGAAGGGTGGGGGCACCCCAAGGCGAGGGGGGGGGGGCGTCGTCGTCGGAGCAAATCATGGCGGGAAAGCAGGTTGATGCTGCGAGGGAGAGTAGTAAATTGTTCCATTTTTGCGGGTAATCTAAATGCTAACTAGAGGCAACTTATCAGCACAATGGATTCCCGAGCATCTGTTCAAATAACGGGGGATTTGTCGGCTGGACGGCGCCGTGATGGCGGCCAGATTAGGACGACGGCGCCGGCGACGAGAGCGAGCGAGGAGGAAAGAGAGACGCCAAGGAATGGATTTTGTGCAAACAAGAACAGATGACGCCCTCACAATTACACCTGTCAGAGACACTTCGGGGGGGCCGGCGGTCCGACAAAGATGCGACAAGCACGACACTCCGGCAGGGCCACGTCGCGACAGACGAGACACTCGGGGCCGAAGGTGCCTGAGATTTTTGGGAGTCGACGACAATAAGATGAAAGTCAAGTTCAAGTTGATTCATCGATGATGTCATTGATATTTTGGTCGAGTGGCCCCCCAAACTTTTTGGGTGTTTTTTTGCACCTCGGATCGGTTTCACATAAAGACACCAAGACAGATAAAAACCAATTTGTTGTTCCAAGAAAGAATGCCTGATTACATGTTAGCATAAAGCTTGCTTAATTTCTTAATGGCATAGGTTACAAGAATAATATTTTCAAAATTGTACATAAATCTTTTTTGATTGGGTTTTGTTTGTTTGTTTAGGACAAAACCTAATATTAATTTTTTTTTTCAGGAAAAGACGCTTTTTATTTTCAAGAAAGAATGCCTCATTTCACGCATATATTTGTATTTTATTTTGACAAAAATGTCTAACTGTTCTAACAATAACATCTGATTTCTGCAAGGAAAAAGTATTTTTTTTTCTCGGTAAACATTTAGTCTTATGAGGTATGGTGTCATTTTTTCTAAAAAACAAACCAAAACAAAGTGAGCGAGAGGAGGAGAGCAAGGCACTTCGACAAGCACGTACTTATTCAACACAACCACTGTTACCGTCGTCATGTGGCGTCAAAGCGATCAATGACGTCATTGATCGGCGCCGCCATCGTGCACAGTATATTTGACTCCAAAAGCTAGTTTATTTTCCGCCTTGTCGCACGTCTTTTGACGTTGCACTGTAAATATCTGACGGCCAATACAGTTAGTTTTTAAAAAAAACATGTCGGCGGTGCGGAACAGACGACACGTCTGAGACAGACAACACGTAACGCTCGGATCGGACTGCAAGACCAATTTGCTCTTTTACGATGGCACTATGTCAGACTACTGCAATCAAATCTTGTATTCCGATACCACCGCGTCCCGTTTTTACGATCATCGGGCTTTATCTTGTCAACTCAAATGCGAGCGGAGACACTCGTTACCGTGGTGCTGACTTTGGACAAAATGGGGAAAACGTGTGTTGGTGGTGACCGGTGCTCAGGACGGGAGAGGACGTTCGTTTTAGGCTCGCTGGAGGTAGGTTCACCTACTTTGAATACGATACGTGCTAGCAAGCTACTGCTAGCTCGAACGGTTGGACGTAAACATGCCGCCGTTCTGTCGAATCATGCTCTAAAGTTTCGTTGTGGGTGAAGTCATTTCATTCAAAATTAAGTAATTTAATTACAGTCAGTTAGCACTACGAATCCACGATCTGACTCGAGCAGTGATTTCCAACCTTTACGGAGCCGAGGAACATATTTTACAATTGAAAAATCTCACAGAACGCAAACAAACAAAAATGTCACAAAAAGCGGATACATGAATTCATGTATTTACTTCTCAGAATCACAATCAGATCAGAATCGTCTTTATTTGCCAAGTATGTCCAAAAACACACACAAGGAATTTGTCTCCGGTCGTCGGAGCCGCTCGAGTACGACAACAGACGGTCGATTGACACAGAACAATTTGGAGACATTGAGAAAAAACAGCCACTGAGTACACTCGCTGTCGTCGTCTCGCATATCTGTTGTTGACCGATACTGGCCACTCATGCCAGAGTCGCATCTGCTCCATTTGCACAATCGACATTGTCCCAGACTATCGTACTACTCGCTTGAAGTCTCGGCGCCCTTTGCACAATGCTCATTGCGATATTAGTCATTCGAACTGCTCTAAGTGCTAGAGGACTCTGCATCTTTTTGCACAATTGTCAAAAAAAATAAAAAGAAAAAATACATTCAAAAAATGTACCGGCATTACCAGATAATTAGCAACCCTTTATTGCTCAGTGGCTGTTTTTTGTCAATGTCTTTCTGTCTCCAAAGTGTTCTCTGTCAGTTGACCGTCTGTCTCCGACGACCGGAGACAAATTCCTTGTGTGTTTTTTGGACATACTTGGCAAATAAAGATGATTCTGATTCTGATATGATTATGAGCAATAAAGGGTTGCTACTTTTTTTTGGACAATTGTGCAAAAAGATGCAGAGTCCTCTAGCACTTAGAGGACTCTGATCGTGTAAAACCTAGTATAAACACTGTACAGCATTTGAGAAAATATCAAAAATCAGCCTTTGCTAAATGCTTAGCATTTGTGTTTAGCATTAGCGCACTAGGGATTACCATTTTAGGTAAAAAAATTTTTTTTAAAAAAAGCTAAATACCATTCAGCTCACTCATACATCATGTTATATGTACATTACGCATCTAATAGTATCTGCAAAATCATTTACAGACGCACCTCTGTCGTTTCTGGCAAAGGTTTGCACTGACCCTACAGTGCGTTGGTCTGCTTCAAAAGTCCGAGCGGTAAACATGGACTGGGCCAAATAGTTCCTGGTGGTGCAAATGTGCTTTTATTAATATTTTTTTATTGCCCACGGCAGAAAGTTTTGCCTTGTCCAATTTTTGTAACCGATTTTTTTTTCACAGCCCTAATTGATACACACTGAGTTAATACCAAAAACCAACGCTGTGCGTGTATGTGTGTGCGTGTGTGCGCATGAATGTGTCCGTGTATATATGCATGTGTGCATGTTCGAATGTGTGTGTCTGTGTGTGTGTGCAGAAGTGTGTGTGTGTGCATATGTGCATGTGCCAGCTTCTTCCTGTAATACAGTCCAATACCCTTGACACATACTTTTTTCCGAGACCTCACACTCCGTGTGTGTGTGTGTGCGTGTGTTTACATGTGTGTCCCTGGGCACTGTGACGATAGGCGCGAGTTATTAACCTGCTGCCCAGTTTCTGTCACAGCTGCTTTGTGGCTCTGAGGGAACAACTCTTGTGTGTGTGCGCGGGTGGGTGTGTGTGTGTGTGCGTGCGTGAACTCTTCACTTATCAGTGGAGGGTTAGCAGTCAGCGGATGAATGAATGAGATTTAGAGTAGAGGAAGTTGCACACATACACACGCATAACACATAACCTTGATCTTTTAAGCTACGCTGTCCGCGCTCTTTTTCCGCCATGTCGCCTCCTGGTGGAGGTAACGAGATTATTTGCGGAGTTTCGCCGGTCGGTGTCCCCGCCCGAGAACGTCGCCGTCGTCGTCGTGGCCCTGAGCGAGACGCTTCACCCAGATTGCCCACGAATGAATGCGCTCGGATGTTCGGCGGTGATCCGAGGGGCCGTCGGCGCAGAATGGCAGCCGCGCTTGCGTCAGACTGCCCCCTGCGGGCCAGCTGTGGCTACGCGAGGAGCTTACCACCGCCAGGTGTGACTGTGGAGTCAATGACGAGTGTGTGCAATTGCAAAGCGTCTTTGAGATCCTTCAAAGTGCTATATTACTGTAAGTGCATTATTATTATTAATGATTATTATCCAGACACGTACGCACATACAAAAGCACACACATACTCATGTATACACATCCCATGTACAAACATACACACACAACGGGTCGGGTGTGCGTGTGTGCGCTTGGACAGCATTGTGTTTGCCTTCCTGCTCTGTTCCTTGCGTCCCTTCGAGGTTTTCTGGGCCAATTTGTCGCTTTTTAAAAGACATAAATGGTGCAAAGTGTGGGTGTAAAGGTACGGGTGCGCGCCGCGTCCACTTATTAACTCGCCGTCGCTGCAAATTTGGGAAGTGGCGCAAGGCGAGCGGGGAACACCGCCAGCCGGAGGAAGATGTGAAAGATGACAACACAACTTTTGTCACCACTATGAAAAAAAATTAAATTAAATCATAAATCAAATTAAAATATTGATCTTGCCTGAAGATAGCCGGGATAGGCTCCAGCACGCCCGCAACCCTTGTGAGGATAAAGCGGTATGGAAAATGGATGGATGGATAAAAGATTGATTAAAAAAAAAAAAAAAAAAAAAAAAAAAGTTTTTAAAATGATCAGATTTTGGTTTTCTTTTGATGGACTGTCGTGGCCGACACGCTAACGTACTCAATTACTTCCAGGACACATAAATCCGACCAAATAATGACTCAACTAAAAGTTAGTCTCACAGTCTCACTTCGTGTTTTCACGAGGACATGCTATGCTAAGCTGACTAGCCTGCGAAACGAGCTGCTTTTCTATTTTCTAAAATGCAGTTAGCTTCTAAGATACGCTAAACAAGCTTCTTCTTCAATTTTGGATGGGGAATATGGCTTGCTAACGTTTATGCTAAGATAATCACTCAAAATCCAACAAGAAAAAGCAGTGGGAAAAAACACAAAAGGCACAAACACAGTTTTCAAAAACACAAAATGGAGTCGTCGTGGTCCCAAGAAAATCATTTCTGCTGGCTGGCTGGATAATTACACACCCACTGACCAGGGAGTGCGCACGAGTCGTGCGCGTGTGCGTGCGTGAGATCTCTCATGTTGATCAAAGGCTGAGAAAGCTACATGGTCTCGTGATGCTAATGCTAATCACTGACAACGCGCACACTGGGGGTGTGTACATAAGTGATCAGTATATTCGTTCCAATCACATTTCTTTGATTGCTTTGTGGTAGCTCGTCTGTACGTGCCCTGTCATTGGCTGGCGGCCAGTCCCGTGCGCACCGCCTCTCCTTCAAAGTCCGCCGCGATAGACTTCCGCCGAGGACGACAAGCGCCATAGAAACTGGATGGAAGATTGGCCACGTCCTTAACAAAGACGCGAAGGAACGGAAGCGAAACCCACACGAGACGTCGTCATCAAGTTTCTCGACTCAAAAACGAAAGAAAAGCGCGACACCGCTCTGGTGGCCATGTCGCATCGCGGCTAATAAGCGACAAATGAGGACGCTGAGAAACGGACACGACCGCTTCCTTCGCCGCGGGGATGCGCTTCCTGTTGTCGTCTGCGCTGATGCCGACAATGCTAATGATGCTAAGCTAACAGGAAATGCCATTTACAATTGACAAACAAGTCTACACTCTTGCCGTCTGTTATAACCACTGAGGAAATACAAAAAGCTCATGAAGTCAGTTGGACATGCGCACAATGCTAAACTAACAGCACGTTAGTTGTAAATCAGCAACAAGTTGTCAACAAAATCAGCATGTTGCGCTAACTGCTCAAAAAATGAAAAGAGCTCGCTAAAGAGCATGCTAATGATGCTACGCTAACAACATGTCGGTTGTCTACAAACACACAAATAGTCACACATCATTCCCACAACACACACACACACCTTCTTTCGACATTCCTCCACACACGCATGCACGCACGCTCTTCAAGTGCCCCCTCATTTCTATTTGTTAATAGCTAGCAATTAGCGTTAGCGATTGTGTGTGCTCTCAATAAAGGCGCATTCTGGGAATTCCGCCCACTTAACACCTTTGCCTTTTTTAAACAGCCACCCAATTAGACGACTAAAGGACAAAGAGGCAGAGGACAAGTGGAGGTCGCCCGGAGGGGGGGCTGGTACCGTGTTCATACAGACACACAACACACACACACACACACACACTCATTAAAGATGGAAAAGAGAATAAGAGAAATAATAAAAAATTAGACGTTCCCGTCATTTATATGGCCAAAATAAACAGTCCATGCCATCGTTTAATATTTTATTATTTATCTCCAGTGGTGCCTTAAGATCCAAATGACACAACCTCCGATTTTTTTGAGAGACAAGCTGTCATTCCGTCGATTTTGTGCTTTGACTTGCGAGTGCAAACATGAGATAGGAGCGCTGCATGGCGGCAGTGACAACAAGCAGCACTTTGGCAAATAGTGAAGAATTCTTCCAAAAAGCTGTTCAATGCCACTCCCAGCTGAAGTTTGTGTCACACTAAACTGAAAAGAAATAGAAATACATGTTCTGTATTTAAAATGAGCAAAGTCAGAATGGCCCGCTCGCTTAATGCTAACATATAATGGAAAATAACATTGACATGCTAACGATTAGCATCGCTAATAGCGTTTTGTTTTTGTTTTTTTTTCAGAAGCAACGGATATCAGAACACAAATGTTGCTGAAACACATGTGGACTGACCACATAACAATACTCACTGGCATACATTTGTTATCCTTTGCGACGAATGACTAATATTAGTGCCGAACCGATGAGCCGCGCGGAGTCACAATGTCTCCATGAACAATATATCTGCGTGTCTGTCTTATACTGCCCCCGGCTGGCTAAGGCGGTCGCACCAGAATGAGCAGCGCGACTGAAAAAGCTGAAAAAGTGCTGCCACCACCACATGATGTGGTGTTGAGGTTTGTGGACTTAGAAGTTGGAACGGGCAACATGGCTTTGATACCGCAAAAAATAAAAAAATAATCTGATTTCTGTTTTCATTCGATTGTTTGGCAAACTTTGCTTGAAGAAGAAAAAGCCAATGAAAATCACATTATTCCAAACGTTTTTGTTTTCTTTGTTTCTTTTTTTCTTCTTCCTTCAGCTTTAAAATATTTTCCCCAGCATTAACTCACATCAACTTCCACAAAAAATAAAGATTTGCTTTCTTTACAGATCATGTGAAAACACGTACTTGAGAAGTCAAAACGTACGTATATAAAAAAAAAAATCTCGAAAACGTGAACATTTGGAAAGTTTGCCAATTTAACGTCATTAAATGAGTCATTCAAATGCTCTCTCACACTGCATCCTAAAGTTGAACAGAGGAGGCAAGGCCACAAAATATTTGGTGGCTTGGTCAAAACAATTTGAAAGTGATTCCGCTCATTACGTCCATTCCTTAGCGGGAATCAAAGTCGCTCGTCTTATTTTGTTCAAAGAGTCGTGCGCTTTTGTGCTCGCATTTTCCGCGTTTGTGCGTCACATGTTATGACTGAAGGGTTTCATACACTAAAAGATTGTTGAGAGCATTTTTTCTTATGGAAAGAAATGTGGCGGCACGGTGGACGACTGGTTAGAGCGTCTGCCTCACAGTTCTGAGGAGCGGGGTTCAATCCCCGGCCCCGCCTGTGTGGAGTTTGCGTGTTCTCCCCGTGCCTGCGTGGCTTTTCTCCGGGCACTCCGCTTTCCTCCCACATCCCAAAAACATGCATGAATTGGAGACTCTAAATTGCCCGTAGGTGTGAATGTGAGTACGAATGGTTGTTTGTTTGTATGTGCCCTGCAATTGGCTGGCAACCCCCGCCTCCTGCCCGATGACAGCTGGGATGGGCTCCGGCACGCCCGCGACCCTCGTGAGGAGAAGCGGCTCAGAAAATGGATGGATGGATGGAAAGAAATGTTGAAAAACAAATTTTGTAGTGGGGCCGGAACGGATTAAGTGCACTTTGATTAATTTCAATAGGGGAGGATGATTTGAGATATGAACATAGTCACAGAACGGATTCAACAACACTAGAAATGGAGACATCACTGCAGAAACACACACACACACACACACAGCGTGTGCATGCAACAGACGGATTTCCCATGACAGCGTGGGAAATCCTCCACTCGGGGGTCTCCACACTGTGAGAGCGACTCTGGAATAATGTGCGTGTCACCCTGAAGTGTTGCTGACCTCCAGAGACGGGTTTTGTCAGGAAGAGGAGAGTAATAATCGCGCCTCTCCGAGGAGCTTCCTTCACTCCGCATGACATCATCCTGCATTGGTCACTTTATTAGGTACACTAAAGTAGCAGTGGCAGTTGCCATGGTAACTGTTAACTGACTGACAGATTAGACTGGAGACGGAACCTCAGAAACCCTCGCAAAAAAAAAATAATTATACGTCAACGGTTACAGCCGGTTAGCATGCTAGCTTCGTAGTCATCAAAAGGGGAAATTCGGGAACGTTCCACACCGCCGAACAGGAACAGTCCAGAGTCATGCTGCGTTCACCACAAGCAGAAAAATTGGAAATTTCGCACTGCCAAATAGGAAGCGTAGTGGCTAACTTTGCTAGCACGCTAGCTTCGAAGTACAGTAAACTCCGTCCTGACACCCGGGCGGACGTATGAAGGATGAACGTTATTAAAATGTAAATAAACAGCGGCAAACTTACACGAGGCTCTTATCAGCGGCGGGAAAACATACACGCGCACGCGCACGCACACACAGAGCAAGTAAGAGAAGAAATGTGCAAGACTGCAATATGTACCTGAAAGCAGAAATGGAAGATGTAAATGAATACACGTTACGATTACAAGCGCAGACTAATATGCACACACACGCGCACAGCTGACATACTGTATGTGGAGGGATGTTGATAGAATCCAGGACAAATGCAGTCAAACAAAACAAACGCACTGCGATGACAGCATATTTGTGTGCGTTGCCCGGGGCTGCGGCCACTATCGGCGCTAAGACGATTACCACACGTCATTTGTCATCTGGATGGCAAAGTCTACATTTAATTTAGCACGCTGGGGGGCACAGCGCGAGCGTGTGTGTGTGTGTGCGTGTGCACCAGTGAGCCACATATACTTAAAACGCCCCGAAGGAAGGAATAAAAGAACGACATGGAGAAAGAGAATGACAGATGTAATTGAAAGAGAATGAGGAAAGGCAAAGTGTGTGTGATACATTTTAACAGTCACATTGGGAGGGCCGCAACAAGCAAAAACTAATACAAATGATTTGACGTGACGACAATCATTAAATAGTCGCGTAATAGTAATGCTTAAACTGTAATTCACTCTTTTAATGATGCGTTTTCTTTTGGTTGAAATGAGCCTGTTTTCGAGGAGGCGGGCTGTCTCGTGCGAGTGCAGATGTCGTTACCGTGCCAACCAGGGATGGAGCTAGGGTGTTGCAACTAGGCGAGCGGGTTCTACTTGCGGAAGCGGAGCCCTGAGTGTATGAAAAAAGGTGATGATTAGAAAATTCCACTGATGGTGGCAGCACTTCTTCTTGGTAGCTAGGCTGGCTGAAGACGGGCAGCCGCTTTCGAGCCACGGCCCCACCGCATTTTTGAAAGTCATATTTGAAAGGCAAGCAGAGCTGCGTTGAGTTTCTTTGGACGCGCAGATTAGCGTTAGCTAACAGCCTCACCTTCTGACAAGCGGCAAAAACTCGATTGCGCGGTGGACGGATACGAACAAACGTGCGCGTGAGGAGTGAAAACAGGAAGAGGAGACGGACAGAGAGGAAGAGGAGGATGAAGAGGCGAACGTGTGTGTGTGTGTGTTAGTGTGTGTGTGTGTGCGTGCGCGCGCGCGTGTTAATGAGTTTGCTCAGAGTGTGGAACAGACTTGCGACTTTTTAAAGCCGCTATCATTCTCATTAATGTCGTCAACGGGCTGCTGATATGTCGCTGTCATGGACCTCACACTCCAATTAACACGCACACACGAACACACACACACACAATATGCATGAGTGTGTGAGAGTTTGTGTTTATATGTGTGTGTATTTATTAGTGTGTGTACAGATGATACTGAAAACACAACTATAGAAGAAAGACTCAAATGTATCCTCGTTACAAAGTCACTGAAGCTGTGGTACAGAATTAAAACACACAGACTGGTGTGTGTGTGTGTGTGTGTGTGTGTGTGTGTGTGCGTGCAACCTTATTGCGGCCATGCTTTGTCCTGCCTGCTGTCACCCTGCGAATCCCAATAAAGTTTGAATATATTCAAGTTGCGCAGTGCTGACATTTGAACTCTTCCGCCTCCAAATGACCAAGGTGACAGTCGTGGCATTTAGCGCAAAACAACAAAAACACACACACACACACACACATTTAAGCTTAGCAAAGGTTAAAAGTAAAATGAGTTGACTGGGAATTTTCAGCGCTTGTGGTAGCGTCACCTCTACAATGTGTGGCTATCGTGTTGCCATGGTTACAGTGGTCAACAGAGTGGTAAACAAATGGTGGTTTTTTTTTTTTGTCTCCAGATGGAACGTTTCATTGAAACACAAGTGATAACGTGAAATTTGTATTTTTTTTTTCATTTGGTCACACATTAAACGTGAGGTCAGGATGGATGCTCGCATTTTGGACGAATGCAACGGTGGCCGAATTAGCCTAGCCTAGCTTGGCTTAGCCTAGTGTTTTAGTACAAATTGAAGTGTGCGTGAAATATTTGTGATAGTTTTTGTTCCCATCCGCTGAACGTGGTCAGGATGGATGCTTACATTATGAACTAATGGAACGGTGGCAAAGTTAGTCAAGCCTGGACGAGCGTTAGCGCACATTTGGGTTATAACGTGAAAAATTGTTGATAGTTTTTATTCATATCCAATAAATGTGAGCTCAGATGCCGACATTTTGAACAAATGAAATGGCGGTGCATTTAGCCTAACCTAGCTTAGCCTAGCCTAGTGTTTAAGCAGAAATTTAACTAATAGCATGAAATTTCCGTGCTAGTTTTTGTTCACAGCCAATGAATAAGCTCATGACGGATGCTTAAACTTTGAACAAACTGAATCATGGCAAGGTTAGCCTAGACTTAACTAGCCTAGCTTAGCTTTAGCGTAGATAGAGGAAGCAACCCGCTTGAGAAACGATGCGGGAAGGCAAAACCTGCAGAGGAAATGGTCTGTGCGGTCAGCGGGGAGGGGGATGGGACGCCGACACGGGAGAGGTGTTCACTAGTGGAACAAATTGAAAGTCAAGCTTGGATCAATTACGATCAATTAAGCCTTTCTGCATATGCACGCGCGCAAATGAACATCTTAACACAACAGTACGGTGAAGAAGAGCAAATGACCAGGAAGACAAATAAATACGTGTGTGTGTGTGTGTGTGTCTGCGATTGGCTGGCAACCAGTTCAGGGTGTGCCCCGCCTCCTGCCCGAAGATAGCTGGGATTGGCTCCAGCACTCCCGCGACCCTAGTGAGGAGAAGCGGCTCAGAAAATAGATGGCTGGCTGGATGGATGCTGTGTGTGTGCATATGTAGAAATCCATCCATCCATTTTGTGTAGCGATTATCCTCACAGGGGTCGCGGGCGTGCTGCAGCCTATCCCAGCTACAGATGCGTCAGTGGTGTACAGTGAAGGCTTTCAGAGCCTGCTGAACACTAACCTCGAAACACTATCAAAAGTACTTCATTACATTATTAATGAATCATTGTTCATATTTATTCTAATCTATATACAGTAATATGATACACATATATAATAATATTCATAATAATATGTATTATCCGGGAGGATCTCAGAGTAGAGCCAGGTGAGGTGGCTGGGGCATCTGATTCGGATGCCTCCCGGACGCCTCCCCGGTGAGGTGTTCCGGGCACGTCCCACCGGGAGGAGACCCCGGGGACGACCCGGGACACGCCGGAGAGGCTACGTCTTTAGGCTGTCCCCGGAAGAGCTGGATGAAGTGGCTGGGGAGAGGGAAGTCTGGGGGTCCCTGCTCTACCTACTGGCCCCGCGACCCGACCTCGGATAAGCGGTAGAAAATGGATGGATAGAATATGTACTAATTTCAAAAAGTCTTTTGTCTTCGTTTTATAGCGTTTGTCTTGGCTGCCTAGCTTCCAGTTGCGTGTGAATTCATTGTTTGGGAGGTCCAACCAGATTTTCATTTTAGTCTATGAAAATGGATGTTCATAATTTGGACACCCCTTATTTAAACCGTGCAAACTTTTTTGGAGCCAACCCCTTAAAAGAATCGGAATCGAGAATCGTTTCGAAGGGGAATCGAAATGAGGAACCGGAATCGGAACCGGAATCGCTTCGAGATATTGTAGAATGATTTCTTTTTCTGAGCAGCCTGTGTAATATGTTTCCATTTGGAACGCGGACATTTCATGTGACGAGAGGGAAGGATGTCAGATTGATTTTTGCATTGATATCTGTATTTGTGCAGCGTGCACCGATTTTATGATTCCATTTTTGGGACTAATGGAATGTATTGGCGGAGGGATAGGTTGTAACGGGCATTTGGAATCATCATTCTCTCTCCGTGTGACTTAACGCTGACGAGTATGCCGCTAAAGAGCGCTACTGTTAGAATGTGCTTCAATAGTTTGGGGGCTCACCTCTTCGAGGGGGCGCGGCGGCGGCCCGCAGAGGGTCGGCTCGCGGGGCTTCCCGGCGGCCGCCCGCCAGGATGCGGCTCGGTCCGTTCTCTCCCGCCGCGGAACTTTCGGTCACGTGGGCCGGTCAGCCAATCGATGTATTGGGTTACGCGTCCGATCGGTTGCGTTTGTAATGAGGAAGTGGAGCGCTGTCGTCTGCCCGCAGCAGCCTGGCTCAGCGGAGTGGCCGCGTCTCGCCGGCCCAAAACTCAATCTTAAGCACAACGTCTCATCATTTGATACAGAGACAAGAGCGCGACGATATCGAGGCATTTTTCATTTCGCCATATCGTGAATATTGTTACATCCCTATGGCAGCGTGATGAGCGTTGACGTTGTATTTGTGTTTGTTTTGTTTTGATTGCGTCGACCTTCCCCGTGACCCGCCTCATCCTCACCCGAATAATCGATAAACATTTCACACGCCGGGTCGAAGAGGTGATGAGAGGTAATGAGAGAGCGCTTGATGACGACGCTGCATCTGCACGCACGCACGCACGCACCTGTCCCGATGAGTGGACGCGCAAGGTGGACAAAATGTCATTTGCAAATGATTCCTCACGGAATGAACGAAACAACATGAGCACCTGCACGACCGAATACAACAGCGTACGCGCGCACAAGTTTTATCATGTCGTTATTGTGGTCAGCAGTTTGTTTATGATTGCACATTAGAGCTTTAAATTGTTTTATTGCCACTCAGATGCTCCTGATTGCAGAAGAAAGAGAAGAAGGAGAACGAGAAGACAAAGAAGGAAGAGAGGGAGAATTAGAAGAAGAAGAAGAAGAACAACAACAACAACTAAATGACAAGGTCCGCTCCGTTCTGCAGTCCGGTCCACCGGAGGTTTCTTATCCCGAGTCTTGGATTTGTTGCATTAAAGGCAAAAATTGCTTCATATATGTTTTGTATTCATTTAGCTCATTCAATAACTGCTTCACTGGTTTATTGTAAACACTGAAATTACTCAACAAAAATATGTACATTAACATGATTATTCATTTTATTGAATCAAAATTCAATGGATTACAAATATCAATGAAGGTTACAATCGTTTGTGTTGAATGAATTTTCCCATTTCCATTTATTTAATTCATTTAAATATCAATTCAAATAATGAAAAATGAATCATTTATTTTGATTGTATTCTTAGATATACTTTAGTCATTCACTATTATACATTTGTTTATTTTATATTCATTACCATTTCTGGTATATGATCATCATCATCGTACTTTAAATGTAATTTAATTCGATATGCAACAATTTAAAAAATCAATCAGAATGTATTCCTTCTTTATCCTTCATTTTCTTTTTTTCCATCTCATCTGAAAGGATTTGGCTCGTGGAAGGAGATGTCGCCTTCCCCTGTGTAAGCTCAATCGTTACAAATTGCAGTATCAATCAAACTCCTTAACAGCCACAAATGAGTCAGGGTTCTGTATCGGGAAATAAATACCTTCCCCAGCCATAGCGTTTTCCCCATATTTATGACGGCATGCTTTGGTATGATGACGTGAGGGGAACGCTTGTGGGCATGCTGTAGATGGTACGGAGGTTTGTGTGTAGGCAGCGCGTGGGCAGAGGCGTCAAGTCGATTTGTTTCGCCCTTCATGCGAAAAGAGTCCCAAGAGTCCTTCGCAGGCCCACAAGTGCCAATGATTGGCGACATCCCCGAAATCTAAACCCCCCAACCGGGAGAGGAAAAACTCAAAACCCCATTTGGGGAGTAAAGAAACCTTGAGAAGGGACTGCGGATGGAGCCTGGGGGGATCCCCAAGAAACCTTGAGACGGGACCACAGATGGAGCCTGGGGAATTCCCCTTCCAGGCTGTTCAGTCTGCAATGGATGTTGAGTGGACAACATTTAGCAATGGACAATGTTCAATGCCCCCACTGTTGCTCTGCATCCAATCCGCTAATGTCTTTTACATTGATGTATTTTCTATTGTTGTTGTTGTTGTTGTTGTTGTGGCTTCCCGTTTACGTCATCCGCGTAATGTGGCTTTTTCCGTCTCGGACTAATTTCTCTCTGGAGGAGATCAATCAACTAACGTGAACTTGAACTCGATGTGTCCATTTTACCGACCTGAAAAAAAACATTTGAAATCGATTTTCAAACATTTTAAAAAAAATACCTGACCTAAGGATTTCTTAGAACACTCTCCACTTTTTATGCAGTACATTAGAAATGATTAAAGCGCCACCGCATGAAAATAATTTTCACACATGCAAGAGCCCAAAATAATTACAACAAATCACGTCAAAGTCGTGCGTTCGCAAAGCAACACAAACAAACACAAATCGGAGCAAAAGTCAAGGCGGACACACACTGACCACAAACAACTTGATGCAATACATTGTGTGTGTGTGTGAGTGCATGTGCGCGTTAAAAGCATCTGAGGTGTGTGTTTTCAAGGACAGGTAGATATTAGTGCTGAGGCTGCACAATCACACACATCGCACACCATTACACACACACAAGAAGGAGATGTGCGGCGTCACCAGGAGGCTTGGAGAAGATGAGGAGATGAGAAAGGACAAAAGGAAGACAAGAAGAGGGAGAGAAGAGTCGGACGGACTCCAAGGTGGACAGACGGCTGTCACATGTTAGGGGCGGGAAAAGAGATGAGGAGTCGCTGACGGCGCAGCGGTCCACGCGCCGGACTTTTTGGTGCGGGCAGCGTGCGTTCACTTCCCGCTCGGTGACGCTGTGAATGTGAGTGCCGACGGTCGGCCGTGTCTACGTGTGCCCCGCGACTGGCTGGCGACCAGTTCAGGGTGTGGTCCGCCTTTGGCCCGGAGCGCCCCGCGGCCCTCGCCGAAATGGAGAAATTTGCATCAAGTAAGAAAAGCCAACCTAATGATTTTAATTTAGAACCACTTGAAATAATGCGTTTGCTTTACATCCCCCCAAAAATGTGTTGACATGAATTTCAAAATTTCAGACTGCACTAAATCAATTATTTCGAGTCGAAGTTAAAGATTAGTGCGATGGATTACTCCTGTTTTTTAAAGTCCGTCCGATGTTTCTTTTTCGATGCGGAGGGTGAGTCAGGAAGAGGAAGCGTGACGAGGAGGGGGAGGAGGAGGAGGAGGAAGTGCAGGAGGAGGAGGAGGAGGAGGAGGAGGAGGAGGCCAGGCCGCATCGAGGCGATGACTGAAGATGAGGAAGGGGAAGCGTAAAACGCGACAAGGAAGTGAAAGAAGGACGAGTTGAGGAGCTGATGAAGATGATGAAGACGCGTGGGTGCGTGCGTGATGGAACGCTCCACAGGTTATTTGGTGTTGCTATGGTTACGGCGGCAGAGGCTGACTGGCGAGCCACCGACGACTGTCTCCGCGTCCGCACGTAGAAAGCAACGACAATTACCAGTCGGCAAGTTTTGTCGCAACAAGCTCGTTTGGTGGCCCTGCCTCGATTTGCCGACGGGAAACATGAAAAAACGTTTCGTTTTCAAGGCGACGCCAACGCGTACTCGGCGCCTGCGCCGGCCGGCAAACCCGCGGCTTTGCGAGGGAGCCTTTGATTCCCTTCCTCCGCACGTCGCATCACACAAACGTTCATCCCTTCTTCTTCCGACGTCAAAATCATTTGACTTCACTTCACTTTCCGTTCCCTTCTTGTCGGAATCGTTCCGGAACTTTTTCCTCCCGCGACTGGAAGAAATGAAAGCTCGAGCGCAGGAGCGCAATTGGAGCTTTAGCAAAACCGCAAGAGAACCAGAAGCAGATCGCAGATGAACAGGAAGAGAATTGGATTGCAGTGGCAAGCCATCGTTTGGGTGCTCTTGTCAAACGCAAAAATACAAAATGCAACATTCTATTCCAATGGAAGTCGGCATCATACGCAAATATGCAGTATGTTTGAAAAGAAAGAAGATTCGCGACCGGTGTATTGGACGATCAAGTTCAATACAACTGAAGTGTACTTCACAAATGTACTGGAACCGATGCTAATTTGCATTAGCCCGCGCTTGGCATTTGCCTTTACATGTTAGCATTAAGCTAGGGGACTTTGGATAGACTCAATGATTTGGTTTGGTTTGTAAACATCAAATGTTGAATGAGCTTTCTTGATGTGGTGTCGGTTTAACAGTAAACTTCAACTGGGAGTGACAAATAAAACATCTTTTCCCTTCTTCAAAGTGAACCTATATGACAGTCTGCCCTTTCTTCGTCGCGACAAGCGCGAACAGGCGCTAAGGAACACTTTCAAAATTGTCGTCTAACAAGCTGAAGTGGGTTTCGTATGGTTCAAAATATGCTTTATATAGCCTGGGGGAAGTCAAATGATTTGGACCAAAATGTTTTCTTTCTTCATATGATCTCCGTATAGCGGAATTTCACCGACTGCGGGTCTGGAGCGCAATCAACGGGGGTTCGCCGTCGTCAAGTCGTCTCGTATGTTCCTCACCGGACGGCAGAACCCGATCTCCATTCGGGAGCCTTCTTGTCCGCGCAAAGACGATTAGTCACCACCGTCATCGTTCGCCGCGTCTTTGTCAGAAGAGCGCTTTCCAACACACAGCACGCACACGCGCACGCTCGCGCACACGCATGCGAACCTGCAGGCAGTTTGATGATAAGATGATCAAATCTTCCGGGACCTGAACGGATGCTGGGAAATGCTTTTTGTGAACAAGCAAAAAACACTGTGCGTCTTTTTCAGCAACAACAACAACAACAACAACAAATATTATTTGCTCGCCAAACCAAACACAAACACACGCGCACACACACACACGACAATCAGAGGGCGACAACGTTGACGTTTGATCGCAATTCGGTAATGGCAAGCGTACCGAAGAACGAGCGGAGGTGTTTTGGACAACAAAGGCTCGCAGAATTTCAACAAGCACCATCCGAATATATTTTGCAACAATGACAAAAACATATATACATGCGGTCCATGAGTCATCAACGTCCGTGAAGACATGTCTGTCACGTTTAAAAGCCAACATTGAATCAATTCAAATTCAAAGTTGTCTTTATTTTGCGTCTCAATGAAATGCTAACGTGCGGCTGTTTGTTCAAAGTTTCAATATTTAAGGTCCTGAACACCTCCAGTTAGTCCATATTTAGGAACTTAGGTGTCCGTACAGATGCCTGATCATATAAGCAACAAGTACAACTATCGAGTCAACATTAATTACAAATTTCAATAATTCCATTCATTAATAATATTGGACATGTAATATTGATCTCCTTCCTCCAAAACACTTTTGCAATGTTTATCCTTTTTTGTTTTGTCGTTCCCGTGTGACTTTTAGAACACGAAAGCAAATGTCGCTGGGCGCTTCCGTGTCGGCGAACTCGGGAGCCATGTCAAACCAAGACTGTCGACAAAGTGCTTTTTTATAAACTGGGCAAATTTCCTTCAGGCTTGCAAAGTCGTCAGTGGACGCAATCGGCCGATATCTCAGTGCTAAATGATATGAGGGTGAACACTGACAATTCTTGTCTTAGAGGATCTCAATGCGCCGTTGGATAGGGTAGATCATAACATTCTGCCGAACAGGTTGGAAATGTGGGTCGGACTAAATGCAACAGCCCGTAAATGGTTCAGGTCCCACTTGGACGAAGGAGTTATTTTGTGACCACTGGAAGGTTTCAATCTGATCCAATGGCAATGACAGATGGGGTCCCTCGAGGATGACTTCTTGGACCCCTCCTGTTCAGCCTGTATTTGCCAGCCTTGGGTCAACTTCTTCAGAACTCGAATGTTGACCATGATATCAGATGACGCACAGTTATATCTAGCGGTGTCTCCAGATGACCACAGTTCAACTGAGGTGGTGTGTCGCTGTCTAAAACAAAGAAATCACTGGAAGAACCAGGACTGCCCTTCGTAAATACCTGGAGTCAGACACCTCGCCAATGTTCTGCGGCCCTCGTACACGTCCTGTATTATTCTAAGGTACTTCTCTGCCGCTCCAGACTTCCGCATGCAGTACCACACTTCGTCTCTGGGTACTCTTGTCATCTGCTTTCTCTAGATCTACAAAGACACAGTGTATCTCGTTTAGACCTTCTATGTACTTCACCTTCAACAGCCACAAGGCAAATAATGCATACGTGGTGCTCTTTCTAGTGGCGCTGAAGAGACGACAGCAAGCAGAGCAAATGAAGATGTTGAGGTTCTCCGGAGGAGTGAGCGGGTTGGAGAGGATTAGAAATGAGCTCAAAAGAGGGACGGCCAAGGTTAATGCTTTGGAGAGAGCAGACTTGGACGCGTTGGACATGTCCGGAGGAGAGAGAGAGAGTGAGTATATTGGTAGAAGGATGATAAGGATGGAGCTGCCAGGCAACAGAGCGAGAGGAAGAGCAAAGAGAAGCTTGATGGATGTCGTGAAGGAAGAAGACATGAGGCCAGTTGGTGTAAGACAGGAGGATGCCGGAGAAAGGTTTACATGTGGCCGCTCCGAACGGGAAAAGCCCAAAGGAAAAGAAGAACAAAAACAAAAACCAAGTCCACAACCTCAGTGTGCTGATGGATTCCGACCTGACTTTCAACAGTCATATCAAATCAATCACTAAAACTGCCTTCAGAACAGATCCAGAGCGAAGGCTTGCATGTGCCAAGGAGACCTGGAGAAGCTCATACATCTTTTTCTCTCGAGTAGACTTGACTATTGTAACAGTCTTCTGACTGGACTCCGTCAAGAAAGCATTCAACAAGTGCAGCTCATTCAGAATGCTTCAGCTCGGGTTCTGACCAGAAGAAAGAGGTCAGAACATATTTCTCCAATTCTAAAGTCTCTAAAGTCAGCTTTAGAATAGACTTGAAAGTTCTGCTAGTGGTCTATAAATCACTACGTGGTTTAGGTCCTGAATACATGAAAGAATGCTAATGGAATATAAAGCCAGTTGGGCTCTGAGATCGACAGATTCAGGTCAGATAACGAAGCACAGAGTGCAAAGGAAACGTGGTGAAGCAGCATGTGGCTGTGAATGCTGCTCACAAATGGAGGAAGTTGGCAACAGAAGTCAAGTTCGCCCAAAGTGTCAATCTTTTGAAGGCCTGGCTCAAAACGTCTTTTTTTGGAGCATTTTTAAGGTTTTTCCATTTCTGAAATGATTTCTCTGGCACTGGATGCCTTTCTTTCGGCTGTCTTTTAACTTTCGGCACTTTTCTTTTGACGTCAAGCGCATTCAGTTACTTGTGTACGAAATGCGCTAGCGAAACACATTTGCCGTGCCTAAAGTATGGCTGGGAAATGGATGAATTTGACCCACTTTAGCAGGATCCCGAGTTGAAAGCGCATCTTCACTGATGTGCGCCGCTTACGCTAACAACACGGCCGCTAACGGAGAGGAGCTAGTTTACAAAAGCAGTCAGTGTTAGCAAGAATGAAGGTTTCTCGTTTCTTTTTGTAAAAGTAATTGCTCGAGGGCTCAGAAAAGTCCAAGTTGCCAACACTTTTGTAAACCAGCTCGTCTCTGTTTGCTGCCATGTTGTTCGTGTTAGCAGTGCACAACAGCGCGAATGTGCTTCAATCGATGGAAGACAACAAAAACAAGTGTTGTTTTATGGTTTGAGATGTCAAAAAAGAACAAAATAATAGCCTCAAAGCTTTTTTCTCCACTTTCTGTTGAGAAAGCGGTGTTTTTGGTGAAACCAACCCATGTTCTACTGCTGATAGCTCCCAAAAAAAACAACGGAAAACGTTAGAGACAAACATTTTCTTTCTAGTAAAGGACGAGAGTCTCCTCTTTCTTTGGCAGCTTCTATTGTCACGCAACGCAATATTCTGTCAAGTCCAAATGCTCCAAAACGGCCGCTGGCGCTGAATGACTCCATGGCGCTACATCTCGAAATTGAGATCGGGGCTGCCACTTGCCATGTTGTGGCACAACATGGTACTGCACTGAGGATGCACGACTCCACATTTGCACTTGCCTGGACTGTTAATAATGAGAAAAAATCCGGCGGCGCGGTGGACGACCGCCTCACAGATCCGAGGACCCGGGTTCGATCCCCGGCCCCGCCTGTGTGGAGTTTGCGTGGCTTTTCTCCGGGCGCTCCGCTTTCCTCCCACATCCCAAAAACATGCGTGCTAGGTTCATTGACGACTGTAAATTGCAGTGAACTCGGCTTGACTGCAAAGGCGACTTTTTAGGCGGAAGCACCGATGTCCCGGCATCGCCTTGGACGTCGGCCATCTTTGCAGGCGAGCGGCAGGTGTGCTCTTGTTAAAGCGTGCCACATAAAAGGCAGCCGGGCGAGTCGACAAGACGGAAGAAGCGTCCTCAGCCGGCCGGAACAAAATGATCCGCGACGGCGCCCCGACCACAGATGTCGTGTCGACGTTACGGCGACGAAATATTGGGGGTCAAAAAAACTGCATATGTGCGTCACAGTGATGCGCACGCCTCAATAACCACGTCACATGGTTCACGTTTAGACACACGCACGCGCGCACGCACGCACACACACACACACACTCATATGTGCTCACTCAAACACACACACACACACACACACAGAGTTCAGGGTGTCAGTCTTAAGTGAGTTATTGTGGAAGATGTTTTAACTTTTTTGTGTTTGTTTATTGAGCGCAGCTGTTAAGAAAATGTGCTCAACGTGTGTTTTTACACTGCATAGTTTTATTTCCAAGGCCTGACTTTCGACAGGTTAACATCGGCCAATGTTGACAGTGTTTCCGAGTAGAGCGGGAGGCTTGTTCCTAAAAGCTTGCATTGTGGAATGCGCCACGCTGTCTCTTCGTCACTTTGCAAACAAGCTACAAAAGCAAAATGCTTTGGATGAGTCTGCATCCATTGCTGGACATTTTTTGATTTGGGATTTTTGGAAGAAAACTAACTGGATGTCCAAAGACCAAATTGAAATGTAAAAATAATAATCATCATCATAAAACGCAATCATACGAAAACTAGGGCATATGAAAACTGTATGATACAGCGTCTATTATGGCCGCTACGATGGCGGAAAGCGTCTTGCCACAGAACAGACACGCGTTGTTTTCGGGGAGTTCAAGACTTTGTCGTCCACGCGATCGCCGCCGACCACTCGACCGACCTTGAAAGTATAACCGCAAAAAAATATGATACTGTTTTGCGATATCCAAAATGAAATGTAAATGTTTGTCTGGAAGAGCAAAGTTGAAATGTTTGCAAACGACGACAACACTTCCTGTTACAGGAAATAGGTGTCCGTACAGATCAAGCACACGGCGCCACAGCACACACAACATTTCGCCACTGGACCTCCGACAACAGGCGGCACGGTGGGAAAAACTGGTTAGCGCGTCTGCCTCACAGTTCTGAGGACCGGGGTTCAATCCCCGCCTCTCGCCCACAGTGAGCTGGGATAGGCGCCAGCACGCCCGCGACCCCCGTGAGGAGAAGCGGTACGGAAAATGAATGGATGAATGGATGGATGGACTTCCAACAACACGTTGTTTTCTCTCGTTTTCCGGTCGTCCTGTCAGTCGTTACGTACGTGATCGCCCCCTACAGCTCAACATCAAAATGCCAGACACTTGTCATCATTTAAGAGCGAGAATCTATTTTGAGCTTGTCTTTATGTCTCAAATACACTTGTAAAACGCACAATTTTAAAAATACAAAACAAAAATCCTGTTAAAAAATGAAAAGCAAGAAAAGACATCTCAAGGGATGTGCGGTCAGGGGCTGCTGACGTTACAAAAACAACAACAAATATTCCATCCATCCATTTTCTGAGGCGCTTCTCCTCACGCGGGTCGCGGGCGCGCCGGAGCCTATCCCAGCTGTCGTCGGGCAGGAGGCGGGGCACACCCTGAATTGGTCGGCAGCCAATCGCAGGGCACACAGAAACAAACAACCATTCACATTCACACCTGCGGGCAATTTGGAGTCTTCAACGAACCTCGCACGCATGTTTTGGGGACGTGGGAGGAAAGCGGAGCGCCCGGAGAAAAGCCACGCGGGCACGGGGAGAACACGCAAACTCCACACAGGCGGGGCCGGGGATTGAACCCCGGTCCCCGGAACTGTGAGGCTGACGCTCTAACCAGTTTTTCCACTGTGCCGCGCAATAAATAATGATTCCAGAAAATTCCTTTCCATTTTAGTTCTCGACGCTGCTTTATGTTCATTTTCTTTTGAATCCAATAACGTCGTTGAAATGGCACCATTTGCATATTTCCTGTTGAAAAACACGCAGCAAGTGCGAGCGAGGCCCCACCTCACATTCCACTCAATGCTTTTTGCTTTTTCCCATGAAAATTAGGCATCTTCAAATTTTGTGGGTTTTTTTGGATGGATGGGAAAAAAAACATTTTTCATATTTTTCAAAGATTAACGTTGTCTCTGTCCGGTGAAAATCATGTACAGTATCTCCACAATCTGTGATCTATATGTTATATATACACACACAAAATCATTCGTTTTTTGTGTAGAAATATATCTTTAGAGATAAACATGGTCCAGTGATAAAGAGGTCCTAACTGTAAATAAAAAAAACGTTTCTTCATCATTTTCCTGAATTAAAAAGATTGCCACTATAATTTCATGAATTTATTTTGATGCCTGTGTGTGTGCTAATGTAATGGCATCCAGAGCCTCCTGAAGCTCACCGAACTGAAAGCGTTCCCAAAATCTGAATGCCATATCTCGCACACTTCGTGGAAAGTCAACTGCAAGTCATGCAAGACGATTATGGAGCACGTTTACGTCGTCGTGGCAATCGCATGAGGAGGGTTAGGACTGATGAAAAGGACGCACGATCCAGACACTCACGTGATCTCGTGAATAAGAAGAAATAAGAAGCAGCGAGCGAGCATGTGAGCAACAAGTAAAAAAAAAACAAAGCGACTCGCCTTTCATCCTTTTCATGAATAATCATGAGGATAAAGGTTCACTCAAGCTAAGCTAACAGTCAACAGGTGAACGAGCATCATCATCATCAGAAGAAGAAGAAGAAGAAGGGCGAAATGGCTCAAAATAGAAGCGCAAATGAAAAAGAAGAAGAAGAAGAAGAGCTGCCAACATTTGAGAGTGCCCACGTGATCTCTGCTCAGGTGCCTTCACGTGCACGCGCCATAAAACTTCAAGCGCGCCGCGCACACACGCAGACAGACGCGCGTGCACGCCACACTGTTGCTCAGCCTGCACGTGCCCGCGCGCACGTCGACACACACACACACACACACACACACACTGCACGCACGCACGCACGCACGCCACAGGCTGCCAATCGCTCGCTCGCTCGCTCGCGTTACCGTTGAGCGCGCGCGTGCTCGTGCCGGACGCTGGCCTTGGTGGGCGCCATGTTCCCCGACGTTTGCCTCGTCGTCCTCTCCCGCGCAGTCAGGCGGCGGCGCGGCGGCGGCGGCGGCGGCAGCGCCAATGCGTCACGTCGGCCGCGCGAGACAAAGCCATGTCCGTGCGCGCGCGCGCGAGCGTCAAGCCCCCTTGTCGGAGGACCGGCGTGGAGCTGCCTCGATGGGATGTTCGAAAAAGGGGATGCGGAGAAATGCCCCCCCCCCCCACCTCTCTTCCTCCTCCTCCGTCGGCGGCGTGTTTTCTCTGCCGCAAACACGCCGCTCGAGTCGGGCGTGTGCGCGCGCGCGACCGCCTGGGTGCGCGCGCGCGACCGCGCGTGCGTTCGGGCTTTATCGAATTCCCCCCTCGCTGGCGTCTTCCAGGTCGCATCCAATGTCAGCGGGGATCTTTTGGATAGCGACCTTGGAAATCTCCCACGCCACGCACGCGCACCAATCACAAACTTACTACTTTGTTTCCGGGTTATTCCCCCCCCCCCCCCCCCCCAAAAAAAAAACTTGTTCCCGTGTTGCATATTCTGTCGAACCTGTCAAATGTCGATTCGATGCAGACAAAATGTGAAGTCGTGCCAAAATGAATGAAGGATGGAAGGATTTCGATTGCACGCGCGGGTTAGCGCGTAGAAAGGTAGAAAGTGGCGCCGTTGCATGTTCTCGCCGACCTGTTGACTTCAAATGTTGAAAAACGGAAAAAAAGGCGCCGGCTTTCAAAGCGTTGCCGCTGTTTTTATTTATCGCGTCCATCTGTCCAAATGTCGATGTCGTTTCCCAAACACGTCACTCAATTCTTGGCGGCCGGAGAGGCCTCGACATCAATGACCTCTCAAGGTCAAATCAAAGGCATGCTGGCTCTCAAGAAATCAAACGTGAAGTGGACTAAAAAATGTCTTTTTCAGTGACCGGCGACCGCGTCGCGAATCCTTCTTGCTTCCCGCCTCGCCGCGAATCGCCACGCAAAACATTTCCCATCGCCGAAAGCGTTCGCGAATCCGCCCGACGCTCAACGCGTCTTCGCTTATTGCGTTCCGCGAATGAAGAGCGAACGAAACAGAATCCCGATCGCCGAACGCAACAAATTGTTCGTATTTTCAAAATGGCGTCGCTCGGCCACAAATAATGTGCAATTTTGCTCCGGAGCGAGAAGCGCGAAGCCGACGCGCAAGAAGGGCTCCGGCGGGCCGCAGCCGGCCCCCGCCCCGCGGGTCGGACACGCCGAACGAAGCGATTTCACGCGGTAATCGGTCCCGGGGCCTGCGTTTGATCGAGCGTCCTTTCGAAGTCCTTCATCGGAATGTCGCCGAGCCACGACGACCATCGTTTGCGAGGAGAAGAAACAATGACAACAATTTCATCGTCCGCATGACCAAAAGAAGAAAACTTGTTTTCCATGCACACGCTCATTTGCACTCGTGTATTCCCTTCACCTTTTTTTTTTTTTTTTTGCGTTTTGTTTTCTAAGGGAACACATTTGCCTCGGGAAAACCAAGGCACGGAACGCCTGCGCGTTCCCAGGGAAGGAAGCGGGAAAGGAAGCAGGGAAAGGAGGTGAAGAAGGAAGCGGGGAAGGAAGCGGGGAAGGAAGCAGGGAAAGAAGCAGGAAAGGAAGCGGGGAAGGAAGCAGGAAAGGAAGCAAGAAAGGAAGCGGGGAAGGAAGCGAGGAAGGAAGCAGGAAAGGAAGCGGGGAAGGAAGCGAGGAAAGGAAGCAGGGAAAGGAAGTGGAGAAGGAAGCGGGGAAGGAAGCGGGGAAGGAAGCAGGGAAAGAAGCAGGAAAGGAAGCGGGGAAGGAAGCAGGAAAGGAAGCAAGAAAGGAAGCGGGGAAGGAAGCGAGGAAGGAAGCAGGAAAGGAAGCGGGGAAGGAAGCGAGGAAAGGAAGCAGGGAAAGAAGCGGGGAAGGAAGCGGGGAAGGAAGCGGGGAAAGGAAGCGGGGAAGGAAGCGGGGAAGGAAGCTGAGCGTCCGGCCGACGGATCGAGCACAGGTGAAGCCAAGAGCCCAAGCTCAATGCGCGTTTCAGCCGCACAAGTACAAGTTACGTCCTTCGAAAGGCAGAACAAGAGCAATCGCGCGGGCGAGGGGCCACGAGGGAGGACGTGCAAACCTGAAGACATGTTGTCCCGAGAACGATACAACGGCTTTGCGTGACGTCGATTTTCCTGCATTACCGAGCGAGCGAGTCCTGCCGGTTGCAATTCCCCCATCTGAAGGAAAGGACAAATCATCTCTTTGCCTTGTAAAACTTCATTCCAAAATGGTTTCCGTCGCCAAAACGTTTGCCATGCAAAACAAGATCGTGGTTTCAATTCAGCAAATGTCAAAAGCTTCTCTTCCCTTCAAACTTGCCGCATTTATTCTACCAAAACAAACCTTCGAGCCTTCAATTCAATGCGCTTCCGCAAGTGTCACTCTTAAAGAAGACATTTGCATGTAGTGACGGCGAGGTGCTCGTCAAACGCTTGTAAAAGTGGACTTGGAGTTGCGTTGGTTGCGTGTGATGTGCCACAGGTCGCCCGGTACCTCTGCTGGTAGCCCGGGAGTCCGTGCGCGCTCTGCGGGCTTCCGTTGGCGGCTCCGCTCACCATCCCTCCGCCGGGAGCCGACGCCGACGCCGACGCCGACACCTGCACGCTGAAGTCCGGGAAGATCCTGATCATGCTGCCGGCCGGCTTGCGACGACGCGAACGCACAACCGCCTCTTCCTCCTCCTCCTCCTCTTCCTCTTCTTCTTCTTCTTCTTCTTCTTCTTCTTCTTCAGTCTTCGAAAGCAACTCTGGAAGTCCGCAACATCATCTCGGTCCAAAACAGAAAAGAATCAAGCAATGCAACGAAGAAAACGCAAGCAAAGTGTCTTTTAGTGAGCGAGCGAGCGAGCGAGCGCCAATTGTTTTGGTTGCCGTCACTTGTGGTCGCGACGACGCGGTGCCTCCGCGCCGCCCGCGTCGCTCCTCGCACGCCGACAGAAGCGCCTCGTGCCCGGCCATGCTCGCCGCCGACTGCCCGCGAACGAGCGAGCGAGCTGCGTGCGCGCGCGCGCGCGGAAGTGCGACCGGCGCGATGATACGCTGGCGGGATGCGCGTGTCAGCGTGTGTAAATCAGCGCCGACGATGACGTTGTTTGTTGACGCGTGCATAGAAAACCAAACATTTGGACGTATTTGAAAGGTTTCCAAACTTGCTCCGAGGCATGATTGGACCGCAAATGTGTCAAGCAAGACGAGCAGCTCATTCGGACATTTTGGGGCAAAAAAAAAATTATTCGTGCAACCAAGAAAAGTAGGGATTCTGCAGAGGCGGTCCTGGAACGAACGCCCCCCCCCCCCCCCCCCCACCCCCCAGGGGCGGGGGGTGAGAGAGTGCCGCCGCCCACAAAACGGGTGCCCATATCGCCCGCATGGCAAACCACACCTGGGATTCTGGATTATGCGGGCACACTCAACACAGCCAATCATGCAACTATTAACAAAGGAGAGGAAGGGAAGCGAAAGTCTACACACCCCTGTTCAAACAGCAGGTTCTTGTGATATACAAAAATGAGAAGAGGATAAATCATTGACTTCGTTAACCGAGTTAACCTGTGTACGACTCATTGAAAAAAAAAGTGCGATCGTGTGGTTGCACACACCCGCTTGTAAATGGCGCTGTTCAGAATTAAGCAATTACCTTCCAAGTCACGTTTTGCACCCGACTGCCGCCATTTAAAGTGCCTCTGATGAACCCCAAATTCATCTCAGCTGTTCTAGAAGGCTTCCCCTGACAGTTTTGTGGTCACGTTTCACCGCACCGGTCCGCAGTCGGCGGCATCGGCGGGGTCGCGTTGTTCAAAGGTATTCGTCAGAAGAGGGGTGCAAAGTCATTCCAAAGCATCAAAGTCACATACGGTTGCATGTGTATATTGCGCCCGAGCACTCACATAAATGCTTGTCAGATATCAAAACACGACGCAGACGCTCATTTTTATTTTTCATATTGATGCTTGAGCACCACTTGGGTTTGACGTGCGCACGTGCCTGAGCTCATTTGCGAACCGAATGTCGAAGTCACGTGACGCGAACGGCAAGTCAATCACAACTCCGGCCATACGCTGTATGTCGTGTGAGGTCACGTGACGCCACAGGAAGCGTGTGTGAGGTCACGTGACGCCACAGGAAGCGTGTGTGAGGTCACGTGACGTACTGCTTTTAAAGTGAACTCCGATTGCAATGACCTGTTTGGTATACGTGATCTCTTCCGAAACAACTTTCGAGAATCGTTCCCAGACGTGTATATCTTTACAAATCGTAATTTCAACATAGGCCGCCATTGTTTTTGGGTGGCAGCGCATTGTGAAACGGCGACGCGCGCGACGCCCGGAGCTTCTAGCGGTAGCCGCAGTAGCGGCCCCCCGGCAGCGACGACCGCCGCTCGAGCCGGCGTGTGATCTGGGAAATGAGGAGAGTGAGGAAGGCGCAAGAAAGGAGGAGGAAGATGGCGGGTGTGAAGAAACTCCAGTTGCGTGCGGAGGTCACGCCGTCGCACGGCCTAACTTGAGGAAATGGCGAGCGTCTATAAGCGATCATTAGCGGGCTGTAGCAAATCATGTGAATATGTAGCTCATATTCACCACCACCAGCAAACATGAGCCACACCCTTATTGGACATGAGCTGTCGGGAAGCTTAACAAAGTGCATTAGCAACCTATAGCTACATAAATGAATGCTAAAGCTACATGCTAAAAATGTTAATGAGGTCATGACTGCTTACATGTGAAGTTGAAGTGTTTATTGGACTTTATTGGACTTCCAGAATGTTTAAGTACAAACTGAATGAAGTCACACAGGAAGAGGGAAGCGTGACGGTCGCGTCGTGGCGTGTGGAGGTCGCGTCGTCGCGTGACACCTGGCGGTCGCGTCGTCACGTGTGGGTCGCGTAACGCGTGGAGGTCGCGTCGTCACGTGACGCGTGGCGGTCGGGTCAGTTTACTTGTGTGATGAACATTTGGAAGAAACACACGACGTGGTGTTGCATTCAGGGACAAGTAGGGTTGAGTTGCTACGTTGTAACTTTGACATCGGTCGGGCAAGTTACTGGATGTACTTGAACATACCACCCTTTTTTATTTAATCATAGAATACAGATTTCTAATGATGATGAGGTTGATGAAATGATTTCCAAGTTGATGATCCAGACGTCCAAAGGAGTTACCGTGACGACAAGGACAAGCAGAAGGGGCGTCGAATCAAATCAAGCGTCGCCAAACGCGCGCCTCGCTCGACGGAAGTTAAAGCGCGGCGCCGTTAATATGTGATGACTATTTTCCCGCCGCGACGCTTGATGGATGAGGTCGGCCGGACGGGGGTCAAAGGTGACGGCGGAGCCCGAGCTCGCCTTCCCGCCGCGGTAATGAAAGCTGAAACGTTTGCGACGCCTCCTCGGCCACAAGTGATGAATGAACTGCTAACGGGAATTACGCACACGCTGGGTGACGTGGACACGCACGCACACAAACACACACGCCTATCTGCATACCTCCATATGCAAATGACTGATAATTGACATCAACTTATGTCTTTGTCTCTGTCATATTCCTCACACACACACACTCTCACTGTTACACACACACACAGAAAAAGACAATAGACACACGTACACTTGCACTCACTCACCGTTATCTTAGCAGCACACCTCAATATGCAAGTGATTGATAATAGACATCAGCTTATGTCTGTCTCTCACACACACACACGCGCGCGCACACACACACGCAGGCGAAGGTTGCGTGATGATCGATGGCGGCCGTCACGGTGTCGCTCGGACGCCGCCGTCATCTTCGCTTTGCTTCTTTTTGGGTCTTTTCGGACAGCGCGCGGCCCCTCGCCGTCTTTGTGTCGAATTGTTTTTGAAATGTCTTCTGATAGCCGCCGTACGCACGCGCGCAATTAACGAGAGGCGCCACGGCGGCTGCGCCTTGTATCAAAAGCACTCAGCGGACACTTGATTAGGGACACAACGTAAGGCGAGACCAATTGGGACCCATCGTTGGGCTAATTTGCATAATCCCGCCCCCACACTGAAAAGCTATCATTTCAAAGCCAAATGGTAAGCAGAGCTGCATTGTTAGCCCAGAATAGCTACCAGCGCTACTGTCGACATTGCGTCGGGTGCGTTTGTTGGGTAGCTATATCAGCGATTGCCAACCGGTGTGCCGCGGCACATGAGTGTGACATACAGCAATTAATGTCTCCACTTTTTGGGACATTTTTGTTTGTCGGTGTGCCGTGAGATCTTCCACTTGCAAAATATGTGCCTTCGCTCCATAAAGGTTGGAAATCACCGGCTATATGATGAAGTGCTGCCTCCGTCAGGGAAAATAAAATCCTATATCTTTGTGGGTGCTCGTGATGAAAATTCACGACATTTGTTCCTCGTCACTTTTTTTTTTTTTTAATCAATGGAAGGGTTGGAAAAGTGGCTAAAAATAAGATGCTAAGTTGGCAACATCAAGTAAACATCGCTGTCTGGCAACGCCCTAGCTCCGTCCCCAGTCGTCATGGAAACAAAAGCTATATTCCGCATTTGCATGAGCCAGAACCACGACCCAGTGTTTTTTTTTTTATGAGGGGAAAAAAAGTTAGTGTGTGTAAAATATGTCAAATACTTTATTTTAAAAGTAAAATAATTCTATCTAATCTTTACCTGTGCTCTTTACAATAAGTAAATTATAAATAACCAATTATTTAACACAGTGGTTGTTAAACTTTTGACACCAAGCACCACTTCGAAAAAGAAATGAAAAAAGTATTGCACTTAAAAGTTAATTGAAATTCTATCCAATTAAATGTTTTGAAAAAAAAAAACATTTCTAATCAACTCAATACGAATGTACTTAAAAGTTCAATACAACTGAACTTTAATTTAAAAAAAAAAACTTATTTCGAAAGTTCAAGCAGGCTGTATGCTTCGCGAGAAACTTCCTTCTCTCATGTTTGGCTTCATTTCATGTTTGAAATCTTTTTAGCGATTAATTCAGTGATTCTGTTGCATACCAGTAGAGGGAGCCCACTTACCCCTTGTGGTACTCACACCGCACTTCCAGAATCACTGATTTAATGAAGCAAATAAAAACAGGTACATTTCAATATATTTCTTTATTACGCAGAATAAATAATGATGGTTGCTGATAAATGAAAAACTGTCAATGGAAATAAATGAATACATTTGAATCAACCAATTTTTATAAAAACTAAACATATTTAGTGGCACGGTGGGCGACTGGTTAGAGCGTCTGCCTCACAGTTCTGAGGACCGGGGTTCAAATCCCGGCCCCGCCTGTGTGGAGTTTGCATGTTCTCCCCGCGCCTGCGTGGCTTTTCTCCGGGCATTCCGGTTTCCTCCCACATCCCAAAAACATGCGTGCGAGGTTGATTGACGACTCTAAATTTCCCGTAGGTGCGAATGTGAGTGCCAATGGTTGTTCGTTTGTATGCGCCCTGCGATTGGCCGGCGACCGGTTCAGGGTGTACCCCGCCTCTCGCCCGAAGATAGCTGGGATGGGCTCCAGCACGCCCGCGACCCGCGTGAGGAGAAGCGGCTCAGAAAATGGATGAATGAATAAACATTTTGATTCTATTTGAATAAAAGTTTCAAATGTCAATGAATGTTTTCAGCACGCATCTTTGGAGGAGTCGGATGTTCACGGCGCCACCAGGAGGTGGGTACTCGCCAGCGTCTCTCGCTCGCCACGCGCCGCATTTTCATTCGACGCACACGCTCGGATACAGCCCGGTTCACAGTTGGATTTCTTCTCAACAACAATGTTAACAACACACTTTCCTTTCATCGCTCAAAACACACATGCTAGGAACATGAACTCTGACCTTCAGTCCAGCTGAGTCTGCAGGTCGTCGGTGCCCCGCAGACCACAGCGAAGTCCACTTGGCCGCCCCGCAGCGCCCAGCAGCCTACAACACACACACTTCAGTACAGGTGGACGAACTTTAAATTAGACCGGCGTACGAGAGTCTTTTATTGCTTTCTTCAATCAATCAATCACTCAATCCAAACTTTATAGATACAGTATAGCAATTTTCATGGGTGTGAAATGCAGCACAAAATGCTGCACATCATTTTTAAAAAAGGAACTAAACAAATGTTCTAAGCAAACACACGCGCGCATATACGTCATATTTGCGGTTCGGCATCCGCGGATTCACCTCGCGGGCGTGCTGGCGCCTATCCCAGCTATCTTCGGGCGGGAGGCGGGGTACGCCCTGAACTGGCCGACAGCCAATCGCAGGGCACATAGAAACAAACAACCATCCGTACTCACATTCACACCTACGGGCAATTTGGAGTTGTCCATGAACCTCGCATGCATGTTTTTGGGATGTGGGAGGAAACCGGAGGGCCCGGAGAAAATCCACGCAGGCACGCGGAGAACATGCAAACTCCACACGGGCGGGGCCGGGATTTGAAACCGCAACCTCAGAACTGTGAGGCAGATGTGCTAACCAGTCGTCCACCGTGCCGCCCCAAGCGCCACCCATTCATGCTTTTTTTCTGGAAACTTTAAAAAAATGTTTTTTATATTTTTATTTTTTATTTTTATATAATGAACGTCAGCTATTCGCGGTTGCGCCCGGTCCGTATACTCCCATAGCGTTTGTTCAACTAAATATAGGATTACATTTAGCTAATATGAGGAATTTGACATTAGTAAGCAGCTAACGTTGTTGAAAAGAAATGTACTAACATTGTGAGACCTTTGCTAACAGCTAACATTAGCAACCAGTTGGCTACGTGAGTAACCAGCTAACATGTTAGCAAGCAATTTACATGAGGATAACTTAAGCAGACAGCGAACACTGGCACACATTAGTAAGCAGGTAACATTAGCATATGTTACACAGAGAGCTAACGTTAGCACAGCTTAGAGAGCAGCTAATAATAGCAAGCTCCAAAAAAACATTAGCACTCCTAAAAAAATGTTTTAACAAGCAGCAAACATTGGCTAACATGAGCAAACTTCAGGCAACAGCTAACTTGAGGAAATGGCTAGCTTCTATAAGCAATCATTAGCAAGCTGTAGCAAATAATGTGAATATGTAGCTCATATTAACCACCACCAGCAAACATTAGCCACACCCTTATTGGACATGAACTGTAGAGAAGCGTAACAAAGTGCATTAGCAACCTATAGCTACATGCTAAAAATGTTAATGAGGTCATGACTGCTTACATGTGAAGTTGAAGTGTTTATTGGACTTCCAGAATGTTGAAGTACAAACTGAATGAAGTCACACAGGAAGAGGGAAGCCAAGACAGGAAATGGAGGACAGACTCCGCCTTCTTCTGGGCTCACTGGCTGTTTGAAACCACAGAAATGAACAATTGGTAGATACAACCAGAGGTGGGTTGTAACGCGCTACATTTACTCCATTACATTTACTCAAGTAACATTTTCCATTTTCCTTTTATTTATTCATTCTTACGTGTGTTACGTCTGTTTTCAGACTCCATCGTCGACTTCCGCATAGGGCGCCCGTTGCGCCAATCAAACGGGCATTTGACTCGAATTCACCAATCAGACAACACAAGGCAGTCACATGACCGCAAGGTAGCCTTCGCGAGCCAATCAAAACGACTCATTTGCAGACTCCAAAAAAGAGCAGCTTTATCATGCAGCTCTTAATTTGTGACTGCCCAAACTTGGATATGTCAGCCCACTTCTAACTTGAGAAAACACGTGTTTCTGTTGTTTTGCCAGTGGACGTGGCAAAATGAGCACTATCCCTATGGTGTCGCACACAATAAGTCTGTTCAGCAAACAGCTTCTTCATCGAGTCATTTCAGCGACTAAAGCACATAACGTTTCTGTGGGGCCAATGTATGTGCTGTTTGTTTTTGGGCAGTTAAAAATTGAAATGGTGGCAGGTGTGTGTCAACTCCCATATATTATTATTATTTTTAATTTTATTTGGTGTTCATGGTCTGATTTTAAAAAAAACATAAAAATAAAAATTCAGAAGTTACCCACAACTTACACTTGAGTAGTTTTTTCACAAAGTACTTTCTTCCTCTTACTCAAGTAAATATTTGGATGACAACTTTTTACTTTGACTTGAGTCATATTATTATAAAGTAACACTCCTATTAGTTGGGTACAATATTTGGCTCCTGTACCCACCTCTGGTTACAATGATCGACATGCTGGTCGCTACTTTTATTGATCTATTCTTGCGTGTCCGGGTCTATTTTTAGACTCCGTCTTCGACTTCCGCATAGGGCGCCGTTGCGCAAATCAAATCAAACAAATCAAATGTCATTTGACTCCAATTCACCAATCAGACGACACAAGGCAGTCACATGACCGCGCACGTAGCCTTCGCGAGCCAATCAAAATTATTCATTTTGGGGGAGAAAAAAAACAAAACAGTGTGTTTGCTGTACAGACTCCAAAAACAACAGTTTTATCATGCAGCTTTTAAATGGTGACTGCCCAAACTTGGATATTTCAGCCCACTTCTAACTTGAGAAAACACCTTGCAGTAAGTTGCAGATGTTTCTGTTGTTGTTTTGGCAGTGGAAATGGCAACATTAGCCCTATCCTATGGTGTCGCGCGCACACACACACACACACACACAATCGCTAAGTCTGTTCAGCAAACAGCTTCTTCATGAAGTCATTGAAGTGAATAAAGCAAATATTTTTTCTGTAGGGCCCAATGCATGTGTTGTTGGTTTTTGGTCAGTTAAATATTGAAATGCTGGCAGCTGTGTGTCGACTCCCATATATTATTTAATTTTTTTCTTTTATTTGATGTTGATGCTCTGATTAAAAACAAAACAAAAAATCATAAGTTACTCACAAGTTACTCTTTCTGCAGCCCTATGGGGGGCACAAGCCAGTGCAAACCGTAGGCCGGTCCCAAGCCCGGATAAATGCAGAGGCTTGCGTCGGGAAGGCATCCGGCTTCAAACTTTGCCAAACAAATATGAGCGTTCATCCAAAGAATTCCATACCGGATCTGTCGTGACCCGGGTGAACGACGTCCGCCGCCGGAGCCGTCAACCTGCAGGGCGCCTGTGGAAATTCAGCTCCTGTGGGTCGAAGTCGAAGAAGAAGAAAAAGAAGAGGTGGAAAGCGGGTCCTTCGGCAGAAAGAAGAGGAAAGCACAGAGCCTAGAACTGAATGGGGGGACTTTGAATGTTGGGACTATGACAGGAAAAGCTCGGGAGTTGCTTGACATGATGATTAGGAGAAAGGTTGATATATTGTGTGTCCGGGAGACCAGGTGGAAAGGCAGTAAGGCTAGAGGTTTAGGGCAGGGTTGAAATTATTTTACCATGGTGTAGCTGTGAAAAGAAATGGAGTCGGAGTTATTTTAAAAGAAGAGTTAGCTAAGAATGTTTTGGAGGTGAAAAGATTATCAGATGGAGTGATGAGGCTGAAACTTGAAATTGAGGGTGTTATGTATAATGTGATTAGCGGCTATGCCCCACAGGTAGGATGGGACCTAGAGGTGAAAGAGACATTCTGGAAGGAGCTAGACGAAATAGTTCTGAACATCCCAGACGGAGAGAGAGTCGTAATTGGTGCAGATTGTAATGGAGATGTTGGTGAAGGTAATTGGGGTGATGAAGAAGTGATGGGTAAGTACGGCATACAGGAAAAGGACTTGGAGGGACAGATGGTGGTAGACTTTGCAACAAGGATGCAAATGGGTGCAGTTAACACTTTTTTTCCAGAAGAGGCACGAACATAGGGTGACCTACAAGAGCAGGTGGATTACATCTTGTGCAGACGATGTCATCTGAAGGAGGTTACCAACTGTAAGGTAGTGGTAGGGGAGAGTGTGGCTAGACAGCATGGGATGGTGGTGTGTAAGATGACTCTGGTGGTGGGGAGGAAGATTAGGAAGACAAAGGCAGAGCAGAGAACCATGTGGTGGAAGCTGAGACAGGACGAGTGTTGTGCAGCTTTTCGGGAAGAGCTGAGGCAGGCTCTCGGTGGACATGAGGAGCTTCCAGAAGACTGCAGCCAAGGTGATCAGAGAGGCAGGCAGGAGAGTACTTGGTGTATCTTCTGGCAGGAAAAGAGAGGAGACTTGGTGGTGGAACCTCACAGTACAGGAAATCATACAAGGAAAAGGGCTAGCTAAGAAGAAGTGGGACACCGAGAGGACCGAGAAGAGAAGAAAGGAATACATTGAGATGCGACACAGGGCAAACGTAGAGGTGGCAAAGGCCAAACAAGAGGCATATGATGACATGTATGGCAGGTTGGACACTAAAGAAGGAGAAAAGGATCTATACAGGCCGGCCAGACAGAGGGATAGAGATGGGAAGGCTGCACATCCTTCCCATCTCAGGTTAGGGTGATTAAGGATAGAGATGGAAATATGTTGACTGGTGCCAGCAGTGTGCTAGCTAGATGGAAAGAATACTTCGTTGAGTTGATGAATGAGGGAAATGAGAGTAGAAGAGTGTGGTGGACCAGGAAGTGGCAATGATTAGTAAGGGGGAAGTTAGAAAGGCATTAAAAAGGATGACAAATGGAAAGGCACTTGGTCCTGAGAGTGAGGCTACAGGGAGAAGAGATAGCAAGGGTGGAGGACTTGAAGTACTTGGGGTCAACCGTCCAGAGCAATGGTGAGTGTGGTCAGGAAGTGAAGAAACGGGTCCAAGCGGGTTGGAACGGGTGGACGAAGGTGTCAGGTGTGTTATGTGACAGAAGAGTCTCTGCTAGTTTTAGTTGGAGACAGTGGCACTGAAGAGACAACAGGAAGCAGAGCTGGAGGTGGCGGAAATGAAGATGTTGAGGTTCGCTCTCTAGGAGTGACCAGGTTGGATAAAATTAGAAATGAGCTCATCAGAGGGAGAGCCGAGGTTCGATGTTTTGGAGACAAAACCAGACTGGGATGGTTTGGACACGTGCCGAGGAGAGAGAGTGAGTATATTGGTAGAAGGATGATGAGGAGAGCGAGAGGAAGAGCAAAGAGAAGGTTGATGGATGTGGTGAGGGAAGACGTGATGGCAGTCGGTGTTGGAGAGGAGGACGCAGGAGACTTACAGGCTTACGTGGAAAAGGAGGGCGCGCTGTGGCGACCCCTAAAGGGACGAGCCCAAAGGAAAAGAAGAAAACTCACAAGTTACTCTTTACTTGAGTAGTATTTTTCATTGAGTACTTTCTTACTCTTACTCAAGTAAATATTTGGATGACTACCTTTTACGTTTACTCGAGTCATATTATTCTAAAGTAACAGTATGCTTACTTGAGTACAATATTTGGCTACTCTACCCACCTCTGGATACAATACGCCCCTATAAGTTATGTGCCTACGGCAACGCTAGGCTAGGAGGGGCAAACTCGCCAGCGCATTTCATGTTTGTGGTCAACACGGAAAGCAAAATCTCAAAGATGTCGGCACATTGTGCTGCATACGGTTGCACACAACGCCGTAGAACTGCAACAAGGGCACCGGGAATAACCTTTCACAGGTCCAAATATTTGGGGGGCTTTTTTCAAATGTTCTGTATGGATATCACATGCTTTGGTTAAAATTGGATGAGAAATGAGCAAGTGACAACTTAATTTCAATGATAATACATCACCCCCGCCAACATGGCCGCCATATGGGGACGTCGGTTAGCCGGGAAGCTGCAGGTGACTCTTCCTTCAAAAAAATTGGAATTTGTTTGATACTTCATGTTTTGATGCTTTTTGATGCTTTCATAACTTCTTCCATCCATTCATCCATCCATTTTCTTTACCGCTTCTCCTCACGCGGGTCACGGGCTGCTGGAGCCAATCGCAGGCCACATACAAACAAACAACCATTCGCACTCACAGTCACACCTATGGGCAATTTAGAGTCCTCAATCAACCTAACGCGCATGTTTTTAGGACGTGGGAGGAAACCGGAGCGCCCGGAGAAAAGCCACCCAGGCACGGGGAGAACATTGCAAACTCCACACAGGCGGGGCCGGGGATTGAACCCAGGTCCCCGGAACTGTGAGGCAGATGTGCTAACCAGTCGTCCACTGTGCCGGTTTTAATAACTTCTTTTCACTGAAATTAAAATACAATATCTAAATATAATATAGCATCTAGCTTCCTACATTCTATCTGTCTATCTATCTAAACTACAGTACCTTTAGCTAATCACCAGTGGAACAAGCCAATTTATGTTTGCGCCTCCTAACGCGAAGGAAATGTAATGTTGTTTGTAAAAAAACAAATCAATACATGAAATACAAGAATTTCGTATGTAGAAACATTTGAAAATATGCACGACTATATTGTGATTGTCTTTCCCGTTGTAATTGTAGTCGTTCCCGATGCGAACGTGATCCCGAGGCTCCTTCAATCAGGACAACACTAAGATCGTTCAAAAAAAAAACACGCCTTGGTCTTTTTTTTATCATATTTATGATCATCCTCATCATCGTCCTCCTTGTGGTGGTGGTGGTGACCTTGTGATGGAGAAGGAAAACACATTTTTACTTTGCACTCCAATCATGACGCCCGGAGGCGGGGAAGTGGATTGAGTTCAGGCAAAACATTTGCCGTTGCCGTTAACCACAAATTGATGACTTCGGTCATCAGAATCATAAGTCAAACATGAAAACATTCTGCTGACTCCTCGCGTTACTCACCCGGGAAGCCGAGCTCTCGTCTTGTTTTCATCCTCTTTCTCGCGCCATCTCCTCACTTCGACAAAAAATACTCCACTTTGATTCTTTTTTTGAAAATGTAACGACTTTCTTTTTGTAGGCACACACAATTAGAACATGATGGCTGAAATACATTTGATGATGTGATCATCAAGTAGGACTTTGCTGTTCACTGGCCTCACCTAGCCTAGCATGATGATTCCACAAAGTGGTGCCAAAGAAAAATGTGCAAAACTGAATCATAGTTACTGGAATTATTAGCCTAGCCAAGCTCAACATAAATCTCACTATAGCTTATGGTATGTTAGCATTAGCATAGCATGATTCAAATTAAATGAATAGTAACTTAAACAGTCATTAGTCTAGCATGATATTGCCACGATGAGGCAACGCAAAAAAGACCAAATCCAAAAAATTAATTCAAAATTATAAATAAAAAAGGATTAGCATAGTTTAGCTTTGCGTAGTTTACTAGTGGGTTGAAAAGGGTCAAAAATAATAATTATTTCTATTAAATATTAGCTTAGCCTAGCGTGTCCAAAAGGGTCAGAGAAGAATACCAGAATCAAAATCATTATATTTTTTAAAATTAAAACTCATTACCAGTAAGGACTAAACCAGTATTTTTATTGAATATTAGCCTACCATAGCGTCTGTGTTTTTTGTTTGTTTGTTTGTTTATAGCATGTGTGTTCCCTGATGAGGTGGCACAAGAAAGACACACGTCAAATGAGGATCATTTTGATTTTTATTCATTTCCTCGTGTAGCCAAGCATGCCTCTCCGCAGATGAGATGCCACCAGACATTTCAACAACAACATCAGATTCTTCCTCCTCTCAATTAGAGCAAATTGACATTCTTTTCACGGGTCAAAAAAAGACCCCCCCAAAAAAATCGGCCGATTAATAACGTTTATTCGTCAGCTGGCTGGCGGGAGTTTTATGATCTCCCAGTGTGGAAACATGCAGCAACAAACACACGCACACGAGAACACACAAACGCACACACGAGTAGCATTCCGCCTTTACAAATGTACACAAGTTGGGCCTCATCATCATCATCAGCATCATCATCATCATCATCGTGACGGCTAAAAAGGTAGAAGATGTCATCTTAAACAAGGCACAAATAAACTCAAACCTTATTCGCCATTCAGCAATCGAAGCGTGAAACTTGCGTTTTCGTTCGATTCAGGTTTCGCTGACTTTTTCCGTTTAAATTTTGTCTCGGTTTTCGAACATCCGCTCACTGTTGGTAGCAAACAAGTGGTAGGTGTGACTCGGCCGTTCATTTCCCCGAATGGATCCGCGTTCATCGCATAGTCGCCGTTCGCCATTTGTGGATTTTTGGGGGGGACTTTGCCCCGTTATTCGCTTATTCACTGTATTTCTTTCTTTCCCTTTCAGGATTTAAAAAAAAACAAAAACAAAAACAAAAAAAGCTATCTTCACGACAATCATAATTCTCATTAATTATTAAAACCTAACCTGCGTTAATCGCGGAAACACCCGCTTAGTCATGTTTTTGTTTTGTTTTTCCTCAATCACTCATTTGTATGATTTCAGGGGAACAACGACACCTTTTTTTCATGGTCATTTGATTATTGGCAGATTTCTGCTATCTCCTATTATTTGCGGAAAATCCCACTTAATCCGTTTTTTTTTGGACTTCTTTATGGGGCCGTGTTATGCATGCAACCTCTCGCTTATTCGCACCTTTTTGGATCTGATCCCACAGTTATCCCTTTATTTCTGTATTTAAATTTTTTTTTTATTCGCGTTAATTATTCGGAGATATTTGCCACGGTATTCACAAACATCGCCGCTTATTTGTGTTTTTTTGACTGGATCCCTCTGTTTATTCCTGTTCCCCCCCCCCCCAGGAAAAGTAATTACAATGAGTGTTAATTATTTCGGCATTTTTGCTGTTCGCAGTGGGGCCGGGTACCCCACGAATAGCGGGCCGCCCCCCGCTTATTTGCGGTTTGGCCTTTGCGTAGTCACCTTTTTACGGATTTTCTGGGAACCAATGCCCCGTTATTTGCGCGAAGCCCCGCTTATTTGATGTACATTTCCCCCCCATTTCCTGCTTGCTTGCGCTTTTTTTTTTTTTTTTTTAACTTATTCATAAAAAAAAAAAAAAAAAATCCATGGCAATTGCGGTAGACCCCCGCTATTCGGGAAATGTTGTTCCAACCCCGCCCCCCAAAACAAACAAACTAAAAAAACCACAAGTGAGCGGGGTATCCGTTTGTCAGCTTGCTGGTTGTGACGTTCAAGCTCGGATCTTCTCCTCAAACCTTCTCCTTCAACTTGCTCGTGCTCCCGCTTTCTTCTCCGTTTCTTTCTTCTGTTCCCATTTTCCTCTTGAAGTTGTCGTTCAGCAGTCACACATCAAAGTTGCAGCTCTCGCGGGTCCAGTCTGCTCGGGACGACAAAACAAGATTGCGGAATCACGTGTGGACACCGACGCGGAATCGAGTACAGTGCCGCGTTGGCTTGTGAGTGGCATAGATCATTTGAACTTGAGACCACGTGAGTCCCGGGATCACAAGTCATGGAAACAATGAGTCCCAGCCCTGGAACAATGAGTCCCTGCAAATTAGCATCACAGAATACCGATGCAGTAATGGTCCGCCACATCGGGGTTCTTGCGTCACGGTCCTGCTATATTGCAGATTTTTATTACAGTTGTTACTCTTCAATTTTTTATACTGTTTGTACAATATTTTTGTGTGATCTATTGCGCTGGCTCGCTCTATAAATATGATTTGTGTTTAGGCCTGCCACCATAGCAATTTCTTTTAGAACAATAGATTTTGCCAAAAACCTTCAAGGTAAACAAACAATAGTGTTGGTGATGCCACTGATATAATGATATGAGGGCATAATGGAGAATTGTACACATCTCACAAAATAACTGTGGAATGTTCTCTCCTTTACTCAATAAAAGGGTTAGGGTTGCACTTTGCAACAAGAGCAAGTCAAAAAGAGAAAGCGCATTCAAATCAAGTGCTTAACTTCAGACAAATCAAGTTGGAGTTTCCCCTTTTCTGTTTGGCATCTTGACAAAACAGTCAAGTCTCAACCAACTTTACAGATTTGAATTGAACAAATCTTAACTCAACTGTTTTAGAGGCGATGTTAGTTCCAAACTTTTCTTGTGGTTCATATTGGCACTTCACATATTATATGCGCGTTTAATAAGAGCTCCCGTTGGGAACCTCCCAGTGAGAAGTACAAACAAAAACCGACTCTGCCGGTTCCATTTGAAGCACCGTTTGTTCCAAATCTTGTCGGTCATTTTCTGATCTTTCTCCATCTTGAACTCCGCTTACTCTCTCTCTCTCTCTCTCTCTCGCTCCCGCTCACTCCCCTTGTCTCTGTCTGGTTTGTGCGCAGTCGGTGATTTCAGCAATAACCGCCTGCGATGCAGATTTGATCGGCTGAAACGGTGGCGAAACTCTCATGTGATCGGTCGGTCCGATTCATCGCTACCGTAAAGCCTGAAATATGTTGCGCCGCTTCAAATAAAAGCACCCCGTTTGTGTTGAATCCTAATCTTGGATCTTTTTTGGCGACGGCGTGGGTCCCTTTGGGACTGCTTCTGGGTCCTGACTCTGTTTTAAACGATGTCACAACAATCGAGCGAGCCAGAGTGAGCCGCTTAGCTCCGTAGCACACTAGCTAGTTAGCTCGCGGGCTAGCGAACGCAATAAATAGATAACTTTCCCTGAAATGTGCCAGTTGTTTACGTCTACAGAGCCAAGGCCGGTCCGGTGTTACCACAACAATGAAAATGGATCGAGTCCGGTCCGGGAAAACCGATAACTCGCCCTTCTCTTTTTCTGATTGGCTAGCACCAAGGCAGGACTCACACTTTGAGTGGATAATGATTCGCTGAAGCACTTGAGCAACACACACACAAAGCTCAGAATATTTTGGGGTCTTTGAGGAGCAACTTTTTGCAGCTTAATCGCACAGGGACCCGAAGCAAGGATTTTATGAAACAATACAAATATGAGAAAATAATGGGGGGCTTGAATGTTGGGCTGCGGCTCACAAACATTTTCGTACTCCAGTATCTTACTGCAAATTCTGTCAAACAATGGATTATTTGGATAAACTATATTTTGGGTTGCAATTTTGAATCCACTAGAGCAAATAAGACCTTTCACTGAATAACGTACAACTAATTGCGGTTTTTATTTGTTGAATTCACATTGTGCATAGGTAGCGGGTGCTGGCGGGAATGTGTGTGTGTGTGTGTGGGGGGTCCCGGGGTCTGGGTGGGGCGGCCCTCTTGGTGGGTGGTTGTCCGGCCTGATGGGCCCGACCACCTGGCAGTCATAGTACCGGGGGGGGGGGGGGGGGGGGGGGGGGGGGGCGGAGGTGGCCTCTCACTTAGCCGCAGGGCGGTGCTCCTGAGGCCGGGCCCCCCCGGGCTGGATGACTGCATGGTGTTGGGGCTCCCCTCTCATGGCACGCGACTGTTCCCCCCCCCACTTATGGTTCCCTTGTCGGGACACTCCTCCCGCCCTTTTCAATCAAAGGAGGATCCCCAAATCCAGGTGTGAAAAACTGTTGCATCGTTCCCCAAAAGACTACTAAAGGCTACTAAATACTGAGCGAAGGGCCTGTGTGATATTTCAGCTTTCTTTTTGAATAAATCTGCAAAAATTTCAAGAATTCCATTTTTGGGTCAATATGGGTTGCTTGCTGTGTGTACATTCATGAGGAAAAAAAATTACCTTAAATGATTTTAGCAAATGGCTGCAATATATAAAAAGAGTGAAAATTGTAATACTTTCCGTAGCCACCGTAAGCAGTGTTGTGCGGCAGTGGACGCAGATTCTTTTTGCGTCCCCGATCATTTTTGCGCGTGTCGGACGTGGGACGCACATCAAACGAGATCCCTGAGGAGCTCAATTTTTTTTCAAACTCAAATCATCTTTCTTCATTGAAATGAATGCAAATGCCATCAATCCGTTTCTGCCTCCCCCCAAAAAATTTGATAACGTAATTTACGTAAGAAAATCGGCACTCTCTGATATTTTACTCAATAAAACATAGTCATACAGTAACAGAATCAAATAAAATTAAACAGTTTCAGCTCATATTTTAACTCAATAGACATTGCGCTACTCTTTCTGGTGGATGTGCCCGCCTTGGCCACCAGGGGGCAGTATAATACAAACATAAAACACACACACACACACACACACTAAAGGACAGTCACAACTAAGTTCAGTGAGCTGTTGTCTGTTGCACATGTTGTTCTAACTAGCGCAACGTTGATGCTAGTTTCGTGAGCCCACTGATGGCGTTTTGTATTGTGTGTTAGCATTATGCTCGTGAACCTCAATCTCCTCTCTGCTCTGTGTGTGTGCTGTTTTTGTTCTTTTGTGAGTATGAAACTTTCTGAGTATCAGTGGATGATGAAACCTGAACACACACATACACGCGCACACGCACACACACACACACACGCGCCCACTTGTGGACCTTCTGCTGTCTGGGTCACAGAGCACATCATGAGGCGCATTCATGATTGCCTTAATTGAGCCTGTGTGTGTGTGTGTGTGTGTGTGTGTGTGTGAACAGGTGGGCTAGACTGGAACACCCGATGGGGGTCAGTACCAGCTGCATGCATCCGTGATATCATGTGTGCACGTGTGTGTGTGTGTGTGTGTTTTGTCATGCCAGTATGTATGCAGCTTTGTCCACGAGAGTGTGTGTGTGTGTGTGTGTGTGAAACAACAACCTGCAGCTGTTGGGCTGTCAGCGCATCTACAGGACTCGCGAGCCCTGCCCTGAGGGGTACGCGCGTGCGTGCGTGTGTGTGTGCGTGCGCGCGCGCAGAGTATGGGGGCACTGAGGTTTGCTTAGCCCTGGAGGCGCCCATAGGCCAGCCACCAGCAGACACACACGTACGTGCGCACACACAGACATAACGCACACGTATTCTTTGTTGCCCAGTTTTCTGGTTTGTTTGTATGTGTTTAAAATGTACTTACTTGTGTATAATAACAGTGTAATTACCAACATGGACTTCAGGGCCAAAATCGAGCGAACCGATCGGACGCCTCGTGCCGTGACATTGACTGGCGACCACTCCCTCCCCGTTGCAGAACGCGGGCGGCCGAATATTAATACGTATGAATCCATATTTGTTTGCAACCTACTCTGATTGGCCGGACCGAGACTTGGCTCCGCCCCTGTGCGGCCTTGGCGTCTCGATTGACAGCGCTGACCTGCCGGAGAGAGAGAAAAAAATGAATCCATTTCTTCATTATTATAGAAAATGAATGTTCCACATAATGAGAATATACATTTAAAACATTTAATAAGTATTTGCATGAGGATTACTTTGGGACTATACTGGGATTATTTGGGACAACAATGATTGGGATATTTTGAGACTATCGGGATTATTTGGGGAGGATTTCGGATTCCTTTGGGACTACTTTGGGAGTTTATTAGGATGAATCTAACGGGCTTTTTCTGTTTCTTTGTGGTGAAAAAGAGCAAGTGAAAGCACAAAGCATGACGGGCAAGTAGCGCCGCTTTCAGGATGGGCTCATTGCTATGCAGTGCGGGGCGGAAGCCCACAAAGAGGCAAAAGTGCGAAAAGTGGCTCAAGCGCAGCGCTAGCAAGGCTGCGCGCTGATTTGCATGAGGAAATAGAAAAGCGGGGGGGGGGAAAGAGCACAAATGCGCTAATTCAAGGCTGATGAATCCTAATCAAATGCGACTGATGGTAATTAGGCTGATGTTGTTCCCTGGACCTGAAAGTGAGACGTCTGCAAATCCCACCTTGCATTAACACCTCGGGGGAGGGGCCCATTTTGGGGGCAAAGTGAGAGCAAGCATGACTTCAATGCAGACGAAGAAAAGTCATATCGAGAATACATTTTGACTTGCTGGATATTCACTTTATATGGACTTTTAGCTTAGCATTTAGCTTTGTCTGCTTTTTTCATGTATTAGTTGCCTGTGTGGGATCAATGTAATAAATGTAATGAATTCCTTCGTGTCTGCGAGCGGCTCCTCGGTAGTGTGTAAAACGCTTTTGATCCCAAAAAGGGTCGTCAAGTCATGCCGATTGAAGACAGAGATGTCCTTTGGAGAGCTCAACTCCACGGATAATTCGGTGCTTTTTTATCCCAATTAAAAAGTGACCTGTGCAAGGAGGACATTTTTTATTTGATTTCATATTCCAACTCAAAACTATGGCAATGTCATATTTTAAACGCTGCGTTTTATAGATGCATACAAAAACATCTACACAGCCCTGTTCGAACCCCGTTGATTAAAAAAAACAAGACCAAGCTAAATCATTTCAAAACTTTTTTCCAGCGTTATTGTGACCTGTACAAGAAAAAAGGAACCACTGAGATCATGTTTGCACAAGTGTGCACACCCTCTTCCAACCGGGGATGTGGCTATGTTTACAATGACGCAATCATGGTCAAACGGGAGTAAATTGTTTTGCCCAAAAAAACGGACGTTGTGAAGGGTGCGGGAGGCGAGACTGGCGTGTTGAACGGATGCTCACATTGGCACGCAGAGTGAGCGATTGGGCTTGGACTAACACTTGGAGCAGATTTGTGAGGATCAGGTTAACACATGGCCGCATACCAACCTGCTTCTTCTTCACCGCCGCCGTCGGCGCGGTCGATTTCAATTCCCATCGCCTGCGCCCCGCCGTCCTGTCTTCGGGCCGTTTGGCGCCGCGAGCGTCGGCCGCCCCTCGCCTCCCCGCCGCCGCCGCCGCCGCCGCCCTATCAGCCTCTTTGATCGGCCTGTAGTTAATTTTGGGATTAATACGCGTGGCGGAGGCGGGCGGCTCTTTTGAGGGATTTGTCGCGGAGCCGCCGACACTTATCTTGGTCATTACGGCGCCAATATTGGATTGAAGCGTTTTAGTATCTGCCGAACACTGGGCAGGCGAGGAGTCTATCGGGGCGACACGCGCCCGGGGATTAAGATAAGAAGGAGCCTCATTACTAGGCGCCTCCTCCCGCTGCCCTGACACGTCGCAGCCCCCGAGGAGCGAGGCCCCTCCCCGCCTCGCTTCTCCCGAAGCCTCGCCGGCCGCGGAGAACGAGCCGGAGGGAAACTCCGGAACGGCCGAGACGACGCTCCGGACCTCCTCGAGTGTCTTCCCCTCGAGACAGGAACCCTGCGAGGTTTGCGGGCCCTCGGCCTCGGAGATCTCGGGCGTCTCCTGCGCCGGTGGAAAGTCGACAGCGGAGGAGCCGTAAGGAGGTTCCGGCGTGGCGGACACGACACTCCGGACCTCCTCGGGGTCTGCGAGACGGGCCTCCTCGTTCGGGAAAGGTTGCAGAGCGTTGGCTTGGAAGATCTTTGGGGTTTTCTTGCCGGGCGGCACGTTGTAGCAGAGCGGCGGGCCCGGGTACACCTCCTCGGTGCAGGCGGGGAAGAGCGTCTCCTCGTCACGGACGTCCGGGCTGGGCGGCGGCGAGGGGACGGGGCGGTCAGGTGACTTGAAGTCCAGAGTGCAAACATCGTTGTCGTCACGGCGATCAGCATGGGCGGCGGCGACGGGCGCGGCGCTCTCGTCATCGGCGTGCTGAGCCACTTCGCCGCAGTCGCTGTCGTGGGACGAGAGCGACAAGTAGGCGTAGAAGTCGCCTCGGGACAGATGCAAGGGCCGATGGGAATGTTGCGCCACCTGAAGCCAACACAAATCACACAAAGTTCGCGTGCGCACGACAAGAAATCAGCGGGCTAACTTGCGACGATCCGCCGAGCCATCGATTTCATTACTGGAATCAGTCAACGTTCGCTCTTCAGCCGCCCCCCTGCTCCGGCGTGCGTGTGCGTGTGTGTGCGTGTGTTGACTGTGATGGGTAAAATGCAGAGAACAAATGCATGTTCATGACAATAAAGGTATTATTATTATTTCATTATAGGTTTACGGCTTTATTTATACAATCTTTCTCTTTTTATTTTATGATATATTTCTTTGACGATATATTGTTTTTGTTTAATTATTGATTGATTCATTTTACATACATTCATTTACTGTATAATTGTAATACAGTAGTTCTTATTTTGGCCATTTCTTATTGATTTAATGTTTATCATTTGTATCATGCATAATCTTATTGTTTCTTATTGATGGAATGATGATTATTTATTAGTTACTGTTTGATTCAATAGTATTTACTACTTTACAATAGTTTTATGTCTTTTTTTATCATTCGTGTATTTATTGCGCGTTTTTTAAACGCGAAATAATCGTTGGTTTGATACAGTTTCTATTTTCTGTAGAGTTGTCGTATAACCTCTCGAATTCGAGCAGCTGTCCATCATGAGTGCGTGCGCGTGCGCGTCACCTTGTGTCTGATGTGCTTGAAGGAGGCGGGGCTTATCTCGGCGTCGGGCGTCGGCTCTCGTCCGAGAGCCTCTTTGCTCCGGCGGGCCTCTGAAGTCAAGTCCAGGATCTCCATGACAAAGTCACGCACGGCCTGCTCGGTGCGGGCCGTGGGGGGCGACGGGACGAGGTGCCGGCGGCACGAGCCGCCATCAGAACTTTTCCACTTTTTGGTGGGCAGGCAGGAATGTTTGTCCCGGAGCTGGCTCCTGCTCTGCTCCGTCACCAGCGAGGAGAACTTGAGCTTCTCCTGGATGGTGATGGCCTTCCTGTCGCAGGACCGCCGCCCCTCCTTGGTCGTGGGGGAGGCGCTCTGGCAGGGTAACTCCCCCTTCAGCTGGCCCACTAAGGAGGAGGCGCCGGCGGGCGGCAGGAACTCACAGGACGGCGAAGAGGGAAACCCATTTGGCGAGTTTATGTCCTCTTTGACTTTGGAGAAGGTGAAGGACTCCCTGAGAAGCTCTCCTCTGCTGGTGTGAGGTTCTCCTTTCTTGTCGAGAGCTTCTCCTCTCTTGGTGAACACGCCGGATTCCTCTCGCAGAAGCCGGTCGTCCTCATCTTTGCCTTTCGAGCCGCTCCGCTCCACGTTCCCGTTCTCCACATCGTCGGCAAACTGGCTGATGAAGCTCCTCGCGACGTCCCTCCCGTTCTCCTCCTTCCGTTGCAGCTGCTGGTCTAGCTCGGTCGAGTTCAGAAGGTGTTCCTGCTCCGGTTTGGTCCCACAGCGAAGTTCATCACAAAGGCCAACTTCAGTCTCTGAGGAGGCGCGAGGAGGTCGTATCCAAGCCTGGAGCTCCGTCTTCATGTAGTCCGAGCCCAGCACGTAGGGCTCCTCCACGGCCGCCTCGTCCTCATTCCCGGACGAGGAGTCCGTCAGCCTCTCCTCCTCCTCCTCCTCCTGGACTCCCATCTCCTCCTCGGTGAGGGTGAGGGTGGAGGAGGACAGGAGGTCGCCGTCGTCCTCGTCGTCGGTGCAGGCGGAGGCGCAGGAGACGTTGACCACCATGCTCAAGCTGACGGCGTCCGCCTCCTCTCGGCGGCCGCTCCTCTCGCAGGACCTCGCGGAGGAGGTCCGCTCGCCGCCCCGTGCCGAGGCCCGGTCCGGAAGGGGGTTCCCGCGTTCGGGGAGCACGGGGAGGTCTTCGGAACCCACGGAGGACTCTTCGGCGCCGCTCAGCTCGGCGAGCGACGGCGAGCTCTCCCGGACGAGCGACGGTAAAGCCTCGTGGGAACCTCGCCGACGTCGGCCGCCCGGCGAAGACCAAGCAGCCGGGCGCCGGCCGAGAGAAGATCTGCTTCGGAGCGTCATGTCCGACACGCTGCGAGTCATCTTGGCGGCCGCGGGAGTCTGAATGTTCTCCAGACGCTTGAGGAGATCCAAAGTTCTCCTGCTCAGCTCCCCGGAGGACAGCTCTCCTTGCCCTCCCCCACACTGGGAAGGAAACAAAAAAAGTTGCACTCAAAATTTCCAAGCAAAAACTCAATTTGCTTGGGTGAAAGTCGGCTTTCCTGCATTTCAAAACAAAGAAACCGACGCGTTTTCCCTTGTAGTGAACTCCAACTTCAACAGAAAAGTACAAACAAGCTAACAAGCTCACTAACATTGTTGCCATAAATGTCAATCATTTATATTTGAAAGTTCGGCCAACTTAAATGACTGTGTTAAGCCCAAAAATATCAATTGACCAACCTTCTGGTCTTGTGGACCATCACGGTCCTCGTCTCTGGTCCGGCACAGGTCCAGCTCCAACAGGCCGCTTTCCAGGGAGGCGCTGCGGTGGAGGTGATCTTTGGAGGGAAACAGGTCCAAGCCCAGAGACAGGAGGGACTCCAGAGAAGACCCCGGAGATAAGACGGGACTGCTGGGAAGTTTATTCAAACCGTGCCTCAGAAGAAACTTGGGTGCACTTTGGTCCGATTGCTCCTGATCCTTCTCCGGGATCTCAAGATCCTGGCTACCTCCTTTCCTGAGGCTAAAGAGCTCGTCTACTTCTTCCGTGGTTCCCGAGGCTCTTTGGACTCCGGGCCCTCTTTGGTCCTCTTTGAGCGGCATCGCAGTGGCCGCGTCCTCGTTGGCGAGGATTCCACGGCACAAAATCATCTCGGCGTCTCCCGCGTCGCTAGCGATTCCGCTCTCGCTCTCGGAGCGCCGGGCGGCGCCTCGCTCGCCGGGCGTCAGCCCGCCCAGGAGGTCCGGGAGGGACTCCATGGAGGAGAAAGTGGAGTCCTTACTCAGGCACTTCCGGAACACCTGCCGCTTCCTCGCGGTCGCCTCGGAGGATGCGCGGGGAAGCTCCGGGGCCGTGTGGAACTCCACCGCGTGGAGGCCGTACGCCTGGTAGACGGCCGGAAGCGCCCGAGGAGCGCTCCGAGGACGGAGGCTGGAGTCGCGGCAGGGGAGGTCGTGCGTCAGGTCGGGTTCCGGCACTTCCGGAGCTTCCCCCGCCGTCATGTCGGTCTCGTCCCATTCCCACGAGTCGTCCGGAGGCGAGGCCGTCGGGGGAGCTCGGTCGGGGTTCGGCCGCTGGAGGTCCGCCAGGTCCGCTTCCAGAAAGTTCCCCGGGACCTGCAGACAAAAAAAAAAAAAAAAAAAACAGTTTCAAGGTTTCTTGCTCCCTTACAAGGACCTGTCAATCAAGTTCAGCTGACACCTCCCCCAGGGATGGGCAAAATATGGCGCGCGGGCTCTATACGGCACGCTACGTACGGTCTTCCGTCGAGCCCGCCGAGCACTTACATCATCACTTACTGTACGTGCAATTCATTTCAATTCAAGTTTTTAGTCCTGAAATACCTTTTTGAAAATGGATTTATACGTTGTTTTCAGTTATGGCATTCAATAATTGGTCATTTATTTTGGTAAATAATAAAAGATTTTTAAAATTTAGATTTACATCTGACATTTTTCAAATGTATCATGAGGTAATAGGTTCATTTATTATAATTAAATCAATTAAAATGTGAGAATCATGTATTCTTTAAGTATTTATTCTTTCCTTGAAATAATTACTATTAAATGTACTGTGTGTATTTTTGAGGTCTTTTCATTTCCTAATGGGTTAATTACATTCATTTGAAACACTATTTTGTGTGATATTTGAGGTGAAGACTGCGAAGATGAAGAAACCCAAGCCGAAAGTGTTCCTCGGAGTGAAGTCAGAAGATGTCAACAACAAAGTGATGAATAATTCAGAGTGGACGTACACACGCCCCAAAAACCTTCAGAAGGCGGCGGCGCTGAGAAAATGTGCTTAGACGCCGGAATTGTTCACTTGCACAGACGTAATTATACAAATTGCTCCTCATCTCGTTAATATGAATGTGGGGGGGGGGCGTATTAGTCATTCATAGCCTATTAATCTCATAAATGAGTTGGATGTGTGCGTGTGATGGATTTGTGTGTTTAGGATAAAGCGGATGCAACGAAGTGCGCTGGCCGGACACGAAGGGGGCGGGGCCTCCATCCGCTTCATCCAAACAAATCCCCCCGCCGAGCTTCTTCTGTATTATTTACGTGCGATCGATCGCTTTGACGGCCGTTTTGTGGAGCATTGCGGGAAATTTCGGGAGGAGCGACAGGCGCCTTCTGGAAATGTTGCCGCAATTTCATTGAAGGTTTCTCATGGGAAGATGAGATGAGGAAGACGAGGACCTAAGGGCCGACCCGGGCCGGTGGGACCCGCCCCCGTCCCCGCCTGGCCTGTCAAACGACTCCGAGCCCAGCGGCGAGGTCGCAGCGTGCCGACGCCCGCGTTTGTCATCTGCGTGCGCGCCAATGTTGGCGAATGTTGAAAGAGGGTTCGTCTCGTTCTTGGGAAAGCTTCTGTATTCGTAATTCACGGGAACGTTGGACTTCACGCAACACTACTGGGAATAAAACGCTCTTAAATATAAAACAGAAACAACTACAAATAAAAATAAAAAAAACGACACATTTTTGAAAAATAATAGTAATGAGTTTTTAAAATGTCCTCATTAATATAATCAGTTTCAAAAACAATTATTCTGAATAATAATAAAATAAACTAAAATAAATAATGAAAATGTTTTTTTCCCCTCAATTTTCGAGGATGCTTAAAATCTAAACGAAAATGAGTAATCATCATCATGATGGTTTTGTTTGAGCACCTGAAGCGTGCCCACCTCGCCGTCCCCCAGCTCCTTCTTGAGTCGCTTCTGCCACTGCAGCGTCTGCATGACGACGGCCTCCCACCTGCGCTCCAGGTTGACGCTCAGCGGCCGCAGGGCGTCGCGGCGCCGCTCCGCCTCGGGGCCCGACTGCGGGCGAAAGATGGTTGAGCCGTCGGAGCGAACGACGAGGACGGGAAGGGGCTCTCCGTCTTTGTCGGTGGGACCCACCTGGTTCTGCCGGAGAAGCTTCTGGCAAAGTTTCAGAAGCCGGGAGACTCGGCGTCGTCGGGCTCGCACGTCCGAACACAAGCTCTGTGGACACCAGACGGCCGCATCGTTACTGTCCCGTTGCGCGCGAGACGCCGCGCGTCATGTCGATATCGGGGGGTCTCAAATATTTCGCGTTACAGGGGAGGAATTGGAAAGTTCTTTTCCAGAGTCGTTTTTGTTGTTCCTCAAACAAGAACTAAGTTGCATTTTGATGCTGTTGCCGAAGATACTCAAGATCAGTGATACTAAATTCAAAGTTCAGGAAGAACAGAAAGTTGGATTGAATCCTACCGTAATCCTGTGACTGAAAATGGCCGTTGTTGGCTTTTGAAAATTCATGAGAATGTTCACATTGTTGCTCTCAGACGGTCAACTTTCCATCGACTTTTTACATTGTACCTTTCAAAATCCTGACACCGTATGCTTGAATCAGTATTTGATTGACTTTGTGTTACTTGCGGTGTGACCCGGTTTTCGCGTTTTTAGGTTTAGTCTTGTTCGACGGCGTTTTGTTCAGGACTGCAGATGGAAATTCGATTGACGCTAAATCCAAAGCTAATTGATTCACGTATGTGCACAATTTTACTGGATATACTTTGACTTGATGTACTTGTTTCATGCTAGCTTAATATGTTTTTTTGGACCGCATGGCCTGAAACCCGATCAGAAACAAAGACCGACATGTACAACTTCAATTCTTGATCATTTGTTCATCGGGTGGTGTTTCTATTGACCGCATCGCTTCCAGCTCGTGCGCGTGGACATTTGAGTTTGTTCGTCCAATCGGATTTCAACGTCTGTGCGTTGCCATGTGGGCCTAATCTGCCCGCCGCCTTCGCAGTCTGACGCGTTAGCAACGGGACCGTTGAGGGCAATATTGCTTGGACGCGGCACAGTTGAGTGCGGTTATATTGCGTTTTTGTTTCGTTTCGATGGTTTGTTGGTTTCCGTCAACGTGACGGTGTCGCGAGGCCAAGTCTCCGCCCGCGTCGCAAATTCGCCGACGAAAATGCGAAAGGAGGCGGCCGCCGCCGCCGCCGCTGCCGCTCGGAGCTTTGACCGCAGCGGCGGCCGAACGACATCAAACGCAAAACACAAGACAAAATTCGGAATTCTGTCGGCGACTTTTATGAAAGTGAAATTCATTGCCATATTTCCTATTTTGGAGATTGTTTGCTCGCACAGCAGGATGCGGCACGGCTCCACTTGGTGCGTGTGCCAATTGTCCTTGAGGGCCACCAATTGGACTTTTGCTCTTGAAGATGACACACACGCAGTCAGCGTGCTCAATGTTCCACTTAACAACCAGCGGGGAAGTTCAAAGGTCAACCAACGGGCGTGTGCGCGCATCTTTGTGAGTGAGCGAGCGTGTTCATATGTTTGTATGAGTGAGTGAGTCAATGTACGAGTGTGCGATTGCGTCCCCGCACACATATCGAACCCGATGCAAACAATTTATGCAAATCCCGGTGGCTCGCCGAGAAACATTTCCTTTACATTTTTCCAATAAATATTAAACACGATGACAATGAAATGGGATTCCTCCCTCTCTTTGCACGCACGCGCACGCACGCACGTTGTGTTTTGGTCCCCTGCCTGGCTCTCTGCAGTTTAGCATATTTGCTGCTGGCCCGCTCGTCTAAACAGCGGATAGGATGCACAATGCAGCGCACGACATCAAGACGACAAGCGTGCAGCGTGCGTGCGTGCGTGCGTGCGTGCGCACTCGGTGAGGGCGAAGGCTCTCTAAACAACATCAAAACGGTCGGCGTGACGCCTCGCCGGCAGACGACATCGTGAGAAAAGCACCAAGAGTCGAATTAACGCCGGCCGGAGACGGAAGAATTCGTCACGTACGAGGAAGACGAGGAGTAGACCCCCCCCCCCAAAAAAAACTAACAGGCAAAAAAAAAAAAACCCCGATTATTGTAATGTGTGTTTTAATCAAGTCAATGAATCAAATAGCACTCGGTAATAATGGGCCGTGGACCCTGTGATAATCCACAAATAATTGACGCTCATAATAATTTGATTTATTAGCCGATTGTCGGTTACATTGAAGCACTTTTTTTTCCCGAGGCCATATGGACCCATATTACTGCACGGTACTAAATAATTGTATTTTGTATTTTTTTTCATGGCCTAAAACGCCCAGTACAGCACAAAGTTATCGCAAATAAATATTCCAAAAAGCTGGCAAATGTTTGAAAGTTTCACATTTGATCACGCTTGGTCATGGTGACATTGTTGACGGGTTAGGAATGCATTTCGCATTATCTGTTAGCTTTAGCATTAAGCTAGTGGGCCAATGGCTAAGCTATGTGACTGCTTTAAATACACGTGCTTCAATAAAAATCTCGAACCCTAATCACTTCAACAGAATCTGTCCTGACAAAAAAATCAAGTCGGACAAAAGATCTAAAAACGCTGCAACAAAATGACACGATGCGAAGAAATTCCGGAGAAATAAAGTCATTGACATCTATCAGTCTGGAGAGCTTGAGGACTCCAACGAACCACAGCGAGTGCCATTATCCTCACGTGGAGAAAACATGGAACAGCGGTGAACCTTCCCAGGAGTGGGCGGCCTACAAAGATGACCTCAAGAGGACAGCAAGGACTCAGCCACAAAGAAGAAGAAGAAAGGATATCGAGGAACGAAAGGAAAAATGAAAGAATGACGAAAGAAAGGAGGAAACAAAAAAGGAATTGAAGGAAGCAAGAAAAGATTGATGGAGGAAAGGAAGGAAAAAAAGAAAGGAAAGGAGGAAAGAGGAAATGACACACACACATATGCGCACGCACACACAGTGTTTGCCGTCACGCTTCCTGCTGGAGAAGCCCATTTGAACCTTCCCAAACGACGCGCTCTACGTGTGCGTGCGGGAGTCTGTTCGTTTTGGGAGTGCGCCCCCCACCAGCCCACAGCCCCCGCCCTGCTCGGCGGACAACGGAGAGTCCCGCGATGGCTGCCGGAGGGGCGCGGCGCTAATTCAATTACAAGCGAGCAGCGGGGGAGGGGCGAAGAGGGTTTGGAGTTGGTCCTGGAAAAAAAAACAAGTTGAAGTTGAATGCCCGGTTTACAAGCCACAGACACCGCCCACACCGCACTCTGATTGGCTACCTTGCAGCAATGAGCTTCATCAAGATCAAGCCACTTTCCTTCCTTCCTTCATTCATTTCCTCCCTCCTTTCTTCTGTCCTTGCTTCCTTCATGTAGTCCACTTTCCTTCTTGACTACCCTTCCTTCGAGTTTTCATTTACATCCATTCTTCCTTCCTTCCTTCCTTCCTTCCTTCCTTCCTCCCTCAGGGGCCTTCACCAAACCTCACCAAGGGTCCGACCACATAAGGAGTGCACACCGGATACGAGCGTAGAAAAGATCTTGTGTGTGCGTGTGTCACTTTAAAAGATGAAACAAAATTGCAAGATTTTATGATGTGTGTGTGTGTTACCAACTTGTTGACAAAGAATGTTTGTTTGTGTGTGTGTGTGTGTTTGTTGATCATTGGGTTTCTTTGTGTTAATTTATGTGCGTGCCTGCACGTATGTCACACTCGTTTGCATACATTCACTTTAGCAGACAGTTCGTGTGTGTGTGGGCGCGCACGTGTGTGGCATCGCTAGGCTAATCAGCGGTGCTAGCTGTTCGGCGTGTGACGAACGCTGATTAAAATCCCGTCAGCGTCCCGCGGCGTCGTTCGTTCCTTCCTTCCTTCCTGCCTTCCTGCCTCCATACGTACTTTGCCTTCGTTAAGGCGATCCGCAGCACGCCGTCGCCACCGCGTCACTTTATTTATTTGTTATTGTTTACCAGTTCGCAACATTAAAGTTCGTCTGTCATGTCCAACTTTGTGAGCGCCTCAACGCCATCCAAAATGTCAAATACGGTGGACCCGTTTGAAGGGGACGAGAAACGAACGTGGAGGACGCTTAACTTAGATCACGTGTAGCGTGTATGACCATATAAGGCACGACCACAGAAGGAGGGCCAACCGGGACGACCATGTAAGGAGTGGGAACCATATGGAACGGAAGGAAATGAGGCAAGGAATGAAAGCAGGAACCAAGGAAGGACAGACTGGGACATGCCCATATAGGGAGAGCAGTGAGGAAGGCCCGCCCACCTTGAAGCTGTCCAGCTGCTGGTGGGCGTCGTCATCTTGTCTTGGTCGCAGGCACGAGTTGAAGATGAGCAGCTCGGTGTGTCGCAGCCACGCCTTCAGCTCCTCCACGCTGGCCCGCAGCCGCTCCGGGACGGCCCAGTCCGCCGGCGCCGGCGCCGCGGCGGGGGAGTGTCCGGAGAGAAGGTTCTGCGAGCGGAGCGGAGACGGTGACAACGCAGCCCGTCGATCGTCCCGTCAACTGACGCAAAAGCGGACATCTCCATTTTGTTGCCCATTGAGATACATCGGCTACGGAAAGTATTCAGACCCCCTTCAATGTTTCACTCTTTGTTTTATTGCAGCCATTTGCTCAAATCATTCCTCATTAATGTACACGCAGCACCTCATATTGAGAGAGAAAAACATTTTTGCAAAAAGAAAAACTGAAATAATATCACACCGCCGTGAATATTCTTCAGAGCCTTTGGCGAGTATTTAGTGGAAGCCCCTTTCGAGCTCATACGGCCACGAGTCTTTTTGGGAATGAGGCAACAAGTTTTGGGGATCCTCTGCAGTTCTGTCAGGTTGGATGGTGAATGTTGGTGGGCAGCCATTTTCAGGGCTTTCCAGAGATGCTCAATTGGGTTTAAGTCCGGGCTCTGGTCTGGGCCATTCAAGAACAGTCACCGAGTTGTTCTGAAGCCACTCCTTGGTTATTTTAGCTGTGTGCTTAGAGTCATTGTCTTGTTGGAAGGTGAACCTTGGGCCCAGTCTGAGGTCCTGAGCACTGTGGAGAAGGTTTTGGTCCAGGATATCCCCGTACTTGGCCGCATTCATCTCTCCTTCGATTGCAACCGGTCGTCCCGTCCCTGCGGCTGAAAACCTCCCCCACGGCAGGATGCCGCCACCACCGTGCTTCACTGTTGGGACTGGACTGGACGGGTGATGACCAGTGCCTGCTTTTCTCCACACATGCCGCTTAGAATTGAGGCCAAAAAGTTCGATCTTGGTGTCATCAGAGCAGAGACTCTTATTGCTCGCCTTCTTGGAGTCCTTCAGGTATTTTTTTAGCAAACCCCATGCGGGTTTTCGTGTGTCTCGCACTGAGGAGAGGCTTCCTTCCGTCGGGCCACTCTGCCACAAAGCCCCGACCGGTGGAGGGCTGCAGTGATGCTTGACTTTCTAGAACTTTCTCCCATCTCCCGACTGCATCTCTGGAGCTCAGCCAGAGTGATCTTTGGGGTCTTCTTGACCTCTCTCACCAAGGCTCTTCTCCCCCCGATTGCTCAGTTCGGCCGGACGGCCAGCTCTCGGAAGGGTTCCGGTCGTCCCAAACGTCTTCCATTATGGAGGATTATGGAGGCCACTGTGCTCTTAGGAACCTGAAGTGCAGCAGAATTTTTTTTTGTAACCTTGGCCAGATCTGTGCCTTGCCACGATTCTGTCTCTAAGCTCTTCAGGCAGTTCCTTTGACCTCATGATTCTCATTTGCTCTCACATGCACGGTGAGCTGTAAGGTCTTCTATAGACCTCATCTAGTCCAATCAGTATCATCAAACACAGCTGGACGCCAATGAAGGTGGAGAACCATCTCAAGGATGAGCAGAAGAAATGGACATTTTTTTCTGTCAATATGGGTTGCGGTGTGTACATTCATGAGGAAGAAAATGAACAATGATTTGAGCAATGGCTGCAATATAAAAAAAAAGAGTGAAACTTTTGAAGGGGGTCTGAATACTTTCCGTACCCACTGCATATATATATATATATATATATATATATCTATAACTTTCCGTACCCACTGTAAATGAGAGTTTTCAATTTTCAACGCTTCTCAAAGGGTGATAGGTACATGAGCACCCTCTAGTGGAATGGGAAAGAATCACTGAATGAAATACAATTCCCAACATAATACAATCGAACATATTCCATACAATGAAGCTTGTAGCGATGCACTTGGAACTTGTTGTTGTTTTAAATCCAGCACAGTACTTTTGTTTTGGGATTCTTTTCTTTCTCATGCAGAATACAGTCCAGTTCTGCCGAATGTTTAAGTACAATACATTTGTATTAACTCTTTAACTGTGCTTTTGTTGGAAGTACAATAGTTTATATTTGGCAGAATAATACAATTCTGGTAACCCATAAATCGGCCAACTAAAAATAAAATGTAATATGTATACTTGGTATTGTTGTTTGTTCGAATGTCATCATCGTGGTCTTACGTTGTATTGTGTTCATTGTGTTCTTTTTTTGCCCCCGGTTTGAGAAGGGCTCATGTCGGCTGATTCAATCGTTCGGGCGCAAGTCGACAATTTAGTTTGGAGCCGCCGCCTTTCACACAGAGCACAGCAAAGCAGAACATTGGCAAATCTGCGTGAAATCCCGCAATAGCTTTCAACGCAGAAGGGCGGGCGAAGCGAGCGTCTGCCGTTCAACTCGGTACCCCCGCGCCGTGTTTGTCGCGAAGGATCCGAAGCGTGACTCCCTCACTCTGTTCTTCCGCGTTGATTGATTCCAGCGGACGCAGCTGGCGGCGTCTCATCAGGACGATGAAAGACGGCGGCGGCGGCACTACTTTGTTCCTGGGAAGAAACAAACGGGGGGCGGGGGAGGGGGGGAGTCTCCTGTGGAGCTTCTCACCGCCACAAACGCCATCTGCGCGCGTCTCATCTCCGCCGCCGTCCCCTGATGGCGCCGGCGAAGTTAGCGCGAGACACATGTAAGCAAACGCATTTGCGTCTGAGAAATGAAACGACGGCGACAGCTGAACGCTCGCTCTTCCGCCTCCGTAAGCAGACGCTGATTAAAGTTCTCCGGGCGGCCGCTCTGACGCTCTGACGCTCTTTCGGGCGCCTTTCGCGCGGAGCCCGGCCGACCGGGAGATCACACAGCGTCCTGAGGTGGCCGAAGAAGTCGCAGCCTGCGACAGCAGGGCCGCTGTCGATGAGCTTTTCGATTTCACACTCGATTGTACAGAACTGTAAAGAGTCATTTGTTGAATTGTCAGTATTCGGAGGTGACGTATTGCAATCCGTAGCGACGCCGTAGCGCCTCAAGTTGCATTTGGGACATCTTAAGTTCCTTATTTGAATGCAGCTTCACAATTCTTGCGTTCATGCAGCTTGCGAGCTATTGGAGAGTTTCCGCTCAAATGTCCGAGGCGGCGTTTGGATACGAACTGCTCCCCACGCTCGTAACTCTTTCGCCACCGAAGGCCTCGGTCGGGTCCGACCCTGAGCTCGACCCAATTGAGAGCTTTGGCGGCATCCTCAAGCGAAGGTTTTATGAGCAGCTCGCATGCAAGCAGAAAGTCTCCAAAAGGTTCAACGGATGCAAGAGGCTTTTCATGTGCGGATGGGACTTGACATCGGAAGATGGAGCTTTTGATTTCAGCAAGTATGACCTCCTCATGCTGCAATGTCAACAAGTGGCTATTTTCAGTTCTTTAAAACCTGTCGAATGTCTTGAAACTCAGTTCTTCTTCTTCTTCTTCTTCTTATTATTATTACTCGCGTGATCATTGGAAAGAGTGCAATTGAACTTTTTATTGTTGATAAAAGATGCTCTTATCGTTTGGAAGTGGGTTTAAAAACATTGAAATTCCATTGTACTCGAATGCCTGATAACATAAAAAGAATGCATTGACAAATTGCAACGCAGTGTGTGTGGTCGCGTGTGTGTGTGTGTTACCTCCAGCTGCGTCCACTTGTGTGTGAGCTGTTGTACTTTCTGCTGTAAACTTTCCGGCAGTTGCGTCGAGCTCCTCTTCAGCGACTCGACTTGACAAAGGAGACTCGTCTTCTTCTCCTCCATCGCCATCAGTTCGCTGCGGCTGCCCTGTACCCACGCACACGCACGCGCACACGCACGCTTTTCAGGGTCAAAATGGAGGCGGTGCTCTTGCGCATCACCGATTTGATCCGAAAGACATCCAGAAATCGACGACGTGATTACATTGAGAGTCATTTTGTTGCATTTGTAGCTGGCGTCTCTGCTCAAGATTCCAAAGGAGACAACAACGACAAAATAAGAAGGGCGGCATCACGGCGGGCCCGCGGCGAGCCCATCTGCCTCACGCTCAAACGGTTCTGGATTCGAATCTCTGGCCTGTTTTGTTTTTTCATCGGTCCAGGTCGTCACGGTAACCCGTAAAGGTTCAATCGAGGCCGGCGCCGCACTCTTCTCGTCGGGTGGAGACGTTTCACCTCCATCCAAAAGGATTCTTCACTTCTGAAAGTTGATGGGTTTTGTTATTTGAGTGGGTGAGTTCCTTGGGGGTTAGAGGTCATTCGCATCGCTCCATTTGTTCGTCCATCCATGTATGCATCCAATAATCCATCCATCCTTCATCCGTTCGTTCGGCTATCCATCCATCATCTATCTGGCCCTCGAATAATCCATCCATCCTTTCTTCATCTTTCTATCAAACAAAGCAGTAATCCCTCGCTATATCCTTGTTGATTTTTGCGATTCAGTGCATCGTGGACCTTTTTTTCAAGTCGTTCCGAACTTGAAAAAACATCTCATCTCGATTGATCAATGTGGCAGCAAAGACAGCACAGAAGGTCGATTGCGCGCTTGCTCTTAGCGGAAAACAAAACCTGACAGACTCATCTCAACTCGTACATTCGCTAAATCGCCAAATCGCTCGAGGAGACGAAGAACGTGTCGGGAAAGTGACCGGTGAAAACACAAGCCACGGTCGGAGTTTTTCGGAACTAAATTCCCGCATACCAAGCGTAGCCCGGCCAATAGCGACTGCACTCGTAACAATATCCACAGGCACAAATGCAAATAAAGAGCAACGGTTAGCTTGACTTTCTACAACTACAGTACTGTAGTTGTAGAACATTACCGCAATGAATTCTGGCTAGCCATATGGCTATTTGCTGACTATATCGCCAGGACGCGGAAACGGTTAAGCCACCTGCTCGCACCACGTCCGCAGGAGCGGTTGTGCCGGCCGCTCAAGGTGGGCACGCAAAACGCGCAGGTGCTTCTGTTGTGTGTGTGGATGGCGACCTCCGGTGGACAATTATAATACTTGCACCTCCCAAAAGCGCAGTTTCACAAATTAGCATCGGGACGCCTATATGATGCCCATCATTTTATACAGTAATAAATTCAACTATTCATCACTTCTTTGCACATTTCATTTTTTTTCGGGAACGGAACCTCCACGATAAACGAGGGATTACTGTCAGTCCTCCCGTCAGGATCCCGAGGAATATTCCGGGCTGTCAGTGTAAACAACGAAAGCCGCACGTCTGTAGTGTGGAGAAGCGTTTTGCTGGGCTCAAATTGAAGTTCCAAGAGGTGGTCAGCCGGTGCTGACCACGTTGTTGGCGTTACTCTTCTTCGTGTTTTCCCTCCTAGCGACGCCTCTGTTCATTTTCCGTACGGCTAGCCGCTTGACGCTAGTGTTGCTCGTCCTTCATCATCGCGTTTCAATATTGAAATGTCTTTGCGAGCGTTCGTCAACGTCGCCGATGCTATCTGATGCTAGCGACGCCATCCGTCCCCTTCGCTACGCAAGGAGGAGGCGCACGCCGGCGGCTAAACGCCGGACGGCTCCGACGGCCGCGAGGCGGAAGCGGCGAGATTGATTTGCTGATGGCCGCCGTCCACGTGAAGGACGTTTATCCCTCTGGCGTTTGTCTGAATGATGTCGTTGAAGTCTACGAGGGGAGCCGGGGGAGGGGGGGGGGGGGGGTTGGGGTCTGCATTAAAATGCAGGGGAGAAAAACTTGGAGATAAATGCTGATCTTGGAGAAAAGGGGGATGGAGGTGCGGATGGATGCGGGCGGGGCAAGCGGGGGGGGGTGACACAAGGATGGCTGGTCGTGATGTATTCACGCCCGCAGACAATCTCCACGATGCGAGCGCTCTGCACACGTGCGCACGTCTTCGTGTGGAGGCGAACATTCCAGAACATCCGTCCGGCCAACACGAATTCTTCCTTGCGTCCATTTTTACGGGCCATTCAACAATGCAGCAACTCTCCCTCCATCCATCAATCCATCCCAAATTGTATGGATTCTTCCGTTCCTTCATCCATTCCTATCCGTGCACTGGGGCTCGTCACGCGACGGTTTTTCCTTCCTGGGAGTCTCTGTGCCCCGCCGTCGGTCATGACATCGCTACAGGATTACATTATTATTATTATTAATATTAATATTATTAATATGTTTGTGTGTGTGGCTGTGTGGAAGGGCGGGACTGTTTTGAACTGTTTCGAAAAGCACTTTGACTTTCAGGTCATTGTATGAAAAGTGCTCGATTAATGAAGTTCATTCAGTAAATTCATTCATTCCTATCTTCCGGGAATGTGGGAGAAAAGCCTTGAGAGGCCGAAGCCCAGATTCAGACCGTGAACCTTTTGACTGCGAGGCAGACACGCTAATCGCTCGCGCCACGGTCGGCCACGCCCGCCGCCCGATCCTCCTCCCGCCGCTCAGGAAGAAGAAAAAGTTTCGTCCAACGTCGAGTTTGTTCCTCAGCATCTGGACGAGCGTCATGAAACATCGTTTGCGGCTAATTGAAACAAACGAGCGCTCGCTTTGCCGCCATATGCCGGAGAGCGGCGAGGAGAGGACGCCGAAAGAACGGCACGTCTCTTTCCACGTCCTGACGCCTCTCCCCTAACGATTGGCTCGCTCCGTAGGAAAGACACGACGGACGGATATACTGTTCATTGAGGTCTTATTAGGATTCCCACATCGTTTCGAGGCAGGACACGCCGCGCTCTAATATTACTGGCTCCAGGACTATGATTGGCTGCTGTATCCCGGTAGAACACACCCAACTGCTTTCAGACAGGAGACGTATGTGACTTAAGTGTGGCGGCGTTAATATATTTCTCACTAACCTTAACTCATCCTAAACCGCCTTAGGCTCCAACCTTAGCCCAAAACCTAACCATGAGGGAGCAGAGTCCGGGTTCTCTGAGGCGGGCTCTCCTATCTCTGGGGTTGAGGTCACCGAGGGGGTTCAAAAGCTCCTGAGATTCGCCCAGAGTTCCTCAAGGCTCTGGATGTTGTGGCGCTGTCCCGGTTGACACGCCTCTGCAACATCAGGGAGAGTGCCTCTGGATTGGCAGACTGGGGTGGTGGTCCCCCTTTCGAAGAACGACAGGGGGATCCCACTCCTCAGCCTCCCTGTTAAGGTCTATTCATGGGTCCTGGAGAGGAGGGTCCGTCGGGAAGTCGATTCTCAGATTCAGGAGGAGCGGTGTGGTTTCGGTCCTGGCCGTGGGACAGCGGACCAGCTCTACACCCTCGGCAGGGTCCTCGAGGGTGCGTGGGAGTTCGCCCAACCAGTCTACATGTGTTTTGTGGACTGAACAAGGCGTTCGAACGTGTCCCTCGGGGAGTCCTGTGGGGGGGGGGGTGCTTCGGGAGTACGGGGTACCGAACCCCCTGATACGGGCCGTTCGGTCCCTGTACGACCGGAGTCAGAGTTTGGTCCGCATATCCGGCAGTAAGTCGGACTCGTTCCCGGGGAGGGTTGGACTCCGCCAAGGCTGCCCTTTGTCTCCGATTCTGTCCATAACTTTGATGGCCAGAATTTCAAGGCGTAGAGGGGGTCCGCTTTGGTGGCCTCAGTATTGCGTCTCTGCTTTTTGCAGGTTCTGTCGGCTTCATCAAGCCGTGATCTCCAACTCTCACCGGAGCGGTTCGCAGCCGAGTGCGAAGCGGCCGGGATGAGAATCGGCACCTCCAAATCTGAGACCGCGGTCCTCAGTCGGATAAAGGGTGGCGTGCCCTCTCCGGGTCGGGGATGAGATCCTGCCCCACGTGGAGGACTTCAAATATCTCGGGGTCTTGTTCACGAGTGAGGGAAGAACGGAACGGGAGATCGACAGGCGGATCGGTGCGGCGTTTGCAGCGATGTGGACTTTGTATCGGTCCGTTGTGGTAAAGAAGGAGCTAAGCCGGAACGCGAAGCTCTCGATTTACCGGCCGATCTACGTTCCCAGCCTCACCTTTGGTCGCGAGCCGCGGGTCGTGACCCAAAGAACGAGATCCCGGATACGAGCGGCCGAAATGAGTTTCCTCCGCAGGACTTACGGGCGGATTAATGGCATTTGCATTCATTTCAATGGGGACATATTATTTGAGATAAGAGTATTTTGAGTTAAGAGGATGGACACGGAACAAATTCAACTTATATCTCAAAGCACTGCTGTATTTGGAAATACCTTCATGATTCTACAAATATTTTAATTGAATTTCTTTTCTTCAAGGACAGTGACGTGGTGACCACCGGTAGTGGAAGAAGAAGAAGAAGAAGAAGAAGAAGAAGTCAGACAGAGTTTGGGTCGGAACAAACGCGCTGGTGAGACTGATGAGACGTCATCAGAAAGCAATGAGACATGAACACTTAGCATTGAATGTGGTCATTCGTTGCACACGCGTGATGAGAAAACAAAGCCTTTCTTACATGACGCACACACGCAGGCGTTCCCAAAAAAAAAAGACAAAATGTTATACGAAACATTTTCGATGAAGGTGAGATGAAACAGGTAAGGAACATGTTGCAATAAAATAACACGTTTGCACATGGTGTGCGTGCGTTGGTCAACGGCAGCACATTTGATTGCTTCACTTTTGCCTGCCCCCTCCGGTCCTTTTGCGTGCGTGCGAATGTCTCCTCTTGAGATCAATGTTCCAGTGGCGGTGAAAGAACAGGAAGTGGCGCACTGACACTCCATTTATCCCCTCGCACACACTTCAGCTTGTGTGCGTGTCTTCAGATGTATTAAGCGTGTGTTTGCCTACGTGTGTGCGTGCGTGCGTGCGTGTGCGTTAAATAGACTAGACAACAGTCAAAATGTCGTTGACCTTCCGAGTCGAGCATCTCAAGGACGCGATGACTTTGTGTCTTGTTTTAAGTTGACGTGCGACACGCGTGATGTTCAAACACTCAATGACATTTACGCACGCACACACAATACAAATGTACACACGCACCTACACGTCCACTATACTGTACTCAATTCCACAAATACACACACACTTCACTCATGCGCACACACATACACACCTATAATATATATATATATCTGTATATATATATATATATAATATATATATATATATATATATATATATTATATAAAATATAGAAATGATATAAAATATGTGTGTGTGTGATAAAAATATATATATTAGCGAGAGAGAGATGGAGCAGTGTATGTTGTGCCCCACTGTAGCACTTTCATGGAAGTGAGCAGTGTGTGCGTGTGTGTGCGTGTGCGTGCAAATGAAAGCGTGGGGTCAGTTTGGACAAGAAGGAAAAGCAAAGAGACGTTCCCAACGAGGAGAAACACACAAAAGAGCCCAGAACACGTTTTAATCGTTGCCATGGCGACCACATGAATGAAGCGTTTGACTGGCCGTTAAAGGCGTCTCACGCGCGCGCGCGTGTGTGTTCTTCCGAGCGCATCACAAATACATATCCATATAGAGCGCATCACAATGGTCCAACTTTTTCTGAGTGGAGACAAATTTCCTCCAGGACGACAACATTCCCGTCATGTCATCTTTGTATCCGACTCCATTCTGCACGCGCGCACACACATGAATGCTGTCCTGCGATTAGTCCACTTGTGTGCCAGACCACCTTTGACCCACTAAGAAGCCTGGGAATTCGCTCACGCAGTCATGCCAAATGACACACGTAAAAGAATTTCACACATTTCGGCAACTTGAATCCTGCCTTTTATGAGAACACACACACGCACACACACAAATACAGTATATGTGCTTTGTTTGGTTGTTCGTATGCGTTGCTGCTCCACGTGTGTTAGCGTCGTAGTTTGAAGGTTTCTAATTATTGTGACATCTACACTCATTTCCATTATCCTATCTATGGCGTTTCGCATGAAGCGAACAGACTTTTGTGATGACGTTGTGCGCGTCAACATTTTGCCGTTTAATTGTGTTTTCTGTTTGAACTGGGAGCGACATATGGGCTGAAGTATTTGATTTTGATGTCTTCATTTATGATAGAAATACAGAATAAATGTCAATATTTATATTTATTGTGACAAGAATGAAGAGGCTGTTTTGTAACTTTGTGAAAAGGTTCATGTATAAATAAAATTACTTTATGAATGAATAATAATAATAGAATGAATGCCTAAAAAGCGTGATTAGTTTAAGGAATTACAATCAAAGAATGGCAACGTGACAATCATAAACAATAATCGTAATAAATTGGAAACGGAGTCATGGCTATATTTTAAAACCGGCCGACAAATCGAATCTAATCAACGTTTATGAGCGCACGCGATTGATAAGTATCGATCGTGACATATTTTGAGCTGATCTCGGAAGGGAGGGGCCCGGGGGGCCCGGGGGGATCGCGGCCGCCGTGTTTACTCGCCGACCTTGGTGTGACATTGACGGCTTTTTCTTTTTTTGGGGGTGGCGCCTGACGTTCTCGACGAGTTTCAGTCTTTCAGTCAAAATGACGTTCCTGGGAAGACCAACGTCTCCAGAGAGCCCACGGGTGGGGGCTGCGGGCTGCGGGGGGGGGGGTTTCCGGATAGAAGCTGCTGCTGCTGCTGAGGTGCGTCTCTTTGTTCTAAAGCAGATATATCCGACACGTCGTCGAGACTGACACAACAAACGCACCCCAAAGTCTCTCCCGCGGGACGCCAAACACGCACGCACGCACGCACGCACGCGCGGGGAAGAACATTTTCAGGTTGGCAAGATAAGATGTTAAGATAAGATAAGACGGTTTGACAACGCACGTCGACACACTCGCACGACTTGAAAAGTGTGCGCGCGCGTCTTGAACGAGAGTCATGTACAAGAGGAAGCGACAACGTGAGGGAGGAAGTCAATCACCTTTCCTTCCTTCCTTCCTTCCTTCCTTCCTTCCATCTTTCCTTAAATGTATCGCCTTCATTTCCTTCCTTTATATATCCTATCCTATTTGTATCAATAAATGATAAACATGTATTCAACTTGGAGCAAAAGACACCAGCCATAAAGAAAGCAAATTTGAGCAAGTTCGGCTCCAAAAGGACGTTAGCGTGCACAGGAAGCGCGCGAAGCGGGTTTCCTGTTGGTCACGTGACGTTCTGCGTTTGGCAGACTGTTCTCTCCATCAAATATTGTGCAAATCTTCATCTGTATTTCATTTGGACTAACACGTTGTGTGTGCGTGCGTGTGAGACAACAAACTCCGATGGAGTGATGAAGAGGAGAAGTGATGAAGAGTGGGAGGAAATGAGCTTAGCCTGGTGGCTGCGTTGTAATTTCAACCTTGTGAGGCGAAGACAACTCGTCTGGCTCCAATTAAACATCCCCCCCCGTCTCTCTCTCTCTTACTTCGCACCCCGACCTCGCTCGCCCCGCGCGGGGCACGGTGACGCTTTCGAAGCCGCTGTCATCAACTTCCATTCGTTTCATTTGTAACTAATTATTATTCTGATTATGATGATGACTGTGATTAGTATTGGTAGTAATCGCATTTACAGTATATTTTAGGACATACAGTTGGGGGGCCAGAATATATTGTACCTTGTGAAAATATACGCTACTTGGATGAATAGCGCGTCCGTGGAATAAGACTTCAAGCGAATAGTTCATCCACTTGAGGCGCGCGCCACGTTTAGCACGACGGAAGTGACGTCCAGCGGCGGCGGCGAGCGCCACCGCCTGCGAGCTACGCCGTATTGGACAATTTGAATCAATGAATCAATCAAATATTTTTGAGCATATCGAATCGTCAGTCCGCACGACACCAACGCAAAAAGCCGGCTCACGGATTGATGACGCGATCGGCCGAGGCCAAATTTGCTGCGATGTCGTTTTCTTTACGGCTGGTGTCTTCAGACTAAAGTTAAATACGTGTATATCATTTATTGATACAAGTATGATGTATGCAAACACCAGCAAAGCCTCCGCATCGTCAATTGTCATCTTCGGTGGCTGTGCGACGACACCTCGTGTTGCGAAACGACATCGCGCACGTTGAAAGTTGTCCGAGCGGCTCGAGTCAGATTCGGGGACGCTCTCGTGTCGACGCCGGCGTCGGCGAGGCCGTACGATGCCAACTCGACGATGAGAACGGCCGCCGTCGGCTGACTCGAGAAGTCCGCGTGAGCGATGTGACGTTGCGCAACACTGACCAACTCGTCAACTGGGTTTTCTTCGCAAATAAAGCATGCGTGTGCGCGCGCGCGTATGTGTCACCACTCATTTTCCCACAATGCACTTGCAGCTTCGGAAGACGTCTTTTCAGCCTCTTTACTCGATTAAACTCAGTTGAGATTTACACGACCATTCAAGAACCACAAAGTCATTGGTGTCAACAGACACACACACACACACACACACAGAATGCTAAAAGTGCCTCCGTGTAAGATCACAATAAACAGTAGCGTCAAACTCTGCCAAGAAACGCACACCAACGCCTCCCCAAAAAGGGGCCCCCGGTGTTACCACGGTTACGGGGTCGAGTCCCCCCAGCATTTGAAGGGAACACAGCGAGGTTCTTTAATGGTCACGCGGAGGTAACACACACACACACACACACACACAAAAGCATCGTGGAAGACACACACGTACACAAACACGCACTCAGTGAAAGCTTGCAGGTAAACAAACAAGTTGAAGTGAGAACAACGCAACGCTCGTCATCACGACTCTTATACGTACGCATACTATATATATCTCGTCATGTATAAGTCGATGCAATCGGGACTTTATACTTATACTACCTATAGTAGCCGTCCAGTGCCGTGAAAAAGTAGCGGCCCCCTCCTCAACTTCGTATTTTTTGCACTTGAATCATCAACCAATTGTAAACATCACACAAAGACAACCCAAGCAAACATAAAATGCCGGGAAAAGACTTTGATATCCTCAACACCACCTGGCCCCCCCCCCCCCCCCCAACCCGAAGAAGTGCTTGGGCCACCCTCAGCAGTCAAAGTGCCCCAATGAGTTGTTCACATCTGCGTGGAGATTTTTGGGCCCACTCTTCCTTCCTTGCACAATTTGTTTGAATTCAGCAACACTGGAGAATTTTCGGGTGCCGCAGGATTTCAATGGGATTCGAGTCCTGACTTTGACGAGGCTAGTCCAAAACCTTCTTTTTGTTTTTTAAGCCATTCAGAAGTTGACTTGCTGGTGCGCTTTGGACCGTTATCCTGCTGCAGAACCCAAGTGCGCTTCAGCTCGGGATCACAAACCGATGGCTGAACATTCTCACTTCAGGAGTTTCTGTTCAGGAGCAAAATTTCAGTTGTCCAGGTCCTGAAGGAACAAAGCAGCCCAAGACCAGGTTCTTTTTCTGAAATACTGTGCTAGATTTACGCCAGATGTAACGAGGCACACACCTTCCAACAAGCTCAACTTTCATCTCGTCAGTCTAAGTAATCTTCTCCCAAAATCATTCAGATGTTTTTGCAAAAGTAAGACGAGCCTTTATGTTCTTTTCGGTCGGCAGCGGTTTTGGCCTCGGAACTCTGCCACGGATGCCATTTGAAGGCCGGCCATTCCTGGGAAGGTTCTCCACCGTTCCAGGTTTCCTCCATTTGAGGGCAACGGCTCTCAACCGAACCGAGGTTCGCTGGAGTCCTCGAGCTTTAGAAATGGCTTTTGTAACTGATAGATGTCGATTGCTTTATTTTTGCTGCAACTTTTGTCCGACTTGATTTTGTCAGGACAGATTCTGTTTCTTGATTGAACAGGTGTGAAGGTCATCGGGATCGCGTGCGGTCAGTGCACATGAACACAAAATGTGATTAGCCAAAGTTCATTCGTGATTTCAAAAGTTCCTTTTCATTAACACATCAAATTACCATTCCAAAACGGCCTTTTATAGTTTCTGGAATGATATTTATTTGAAGATCGTAAATATCGACGTGACAAACAAAGCAGGAACAATTTGAGAAGCGGGACGATACTTTTTCATTGCACTGTGTGTGTGTGTGTGTATATATATATTTATCCACACATAGTGTACAATCCATATATGCATACATTCATCTACAGAGTGAACCAAAATTCATAACTCATTCAATCATATTTCGGTTCATAATGGCCTTTATTCAAATGTTTTGTTATTTCTTTATATGCGAAACAGCTTCTTTCATTTAATTGAGTATTTTGGCAAATGCTACACATGCAACCAACCATGTTGTGTCGCTTTGGTGACGCTGGTGGAAGACAAATAGTTTTATTTCGAGTGTTAATGTCGGGAATATTAATAAAGCACGGCGTCACTTGTTGGCGATCGTCACGGCGACGATATCTGACAAGACGACGACGACGACGACGACCTTGGGACTGCCCAGGAAGACCATCAATATTTCAACACACGCAAAAAGAGAGAGACGAGAAGGGAAAGGAAAAGAAAGAAGGAGAGGAAGAAAAAGAAAAAGAGCGAGTGGCCCCTCATGGAAAATGGATGGCCGTCCGTCATGAATATTCAACGGCGGATGAATATTTGAGCGAGCCTCCTTTGGAGAAATTAGCTTCATCTTTACACTTATCAATAATTCGCAGGCCAGGTGAGCGTGTCCGACCGTGAATTAATCATGACGCGCACGCGCACAAAGTTGGGGGAAACGATACAGCACCAGCGTGCGCGCCGCTCATTCTGGGATGTAAGCGCGAGCACGTCGTTAGCTTCTTTCAACTTTCGCGGCTTAGCATCGCGATGCTAACGTAGCGCGTAGCGATGTCCGTCTGTTGAGGCCGAACAACAAACACGGCGTCGCGTGCAAACCAACGGACGCAAACTCCCTCAAATGAGCTTGAGTTGTGCATATTTGGCTTTGGCCTGAATTTGCGTGTTTTCGTGTGCGGCGCGGGAAAATGTCGTTTGCCGTCGAGGACGCCAGGGGGCGCGGCTGTGTTTTGGCGGCGGGCGGTACCTCCAACAGGCGTCGTCTCCGCTCGTCCGACGTCGCCGCCGCGGCGTCCGCGTCCGTCAGCCGATCCCAGAGCTCCTCGTACGCGCGCTCAAAGTCCTGCAGGCTGAAGACGGGAAACGGCCAATCACAAACCGGACTGGTCGCCAGTCAAAGCGAGGACACGTATAGGCAAACGACGGACTGGTCGTCGGGGTTCGTTTTTCTCTTACTCGCCCTCAAAGACCCGGCGGGGGGGCCGACGCCCCCTCGACACGGGATCGCATCAAATGTGGCCGACGCGCACACTCGCGTGAACAGAAACAGGCGCACACGCGCCCGCATTACTGTCGATCGCATTGTTCAGCTGTGCGTGCGTGTTTGTGTTGACGCGTGTGCCTATTATTTACACTGCGGCTGCCTCGCCGACGGGTTTCGCAACGTTGGCGCTGAAATTGTTTGGAATTGTGCGGTCGCCACCGCTGGCGGTTCGAGGCGCACACACAGGAGGCGTGTGACCGCGTGGAAGAAAATGCCAATGAAAGAATCAAAAGCCAACAAAAGTCACACGACATCACACTCGCACGCACTCGCTCACGTGAACTCATTCACACACACGCTCTCCTACACACACTTGTTCACTCACTCAGTCCCTCGCTCGCTCACACACACTCCACTCTCACAAAAAACACTCTCTCACACACACTCATTCACTCACACACGCACTCTCTCATTCATACTCACTCTCTAACACACACTCGCTCACTCTCACTGAACTTGTTCACTCTCACATACAGATTAGTTTACTCTCTCACACGCACTCACTCACCGATTTATGCGTTGACTCACTCGAGCAATCACGCTCTGAAATCCATCAGTGACGCACTCACTGAAGCATTCACACACACACACACACACACACACACACGCACACACTCGCTCTGATCCAACTCTCACACATTCTCAGTCACACACACATACACATTCAGTCATTCACATACCTGTTGCTGTGTGCGTAGCGGTCCCTGTTGGCTGCGGAGGCGTATTGCAGGCTTTTCAGTTTGTGGGCTCGCTGGGCGTCATGGCGACCGGACGGCAGCTCCGCCTGCAGGGGGGGCAAGGCAAAGGCGGAGTTTGTAACCATGGCGATGAACACAAACTTATGAGGCGACGCAGTTCCGCTCCGGTTCTGTCGGCGGCGGTAACGCCGAACGGCTGCGACCCGCCGCCGACGGCAAGCTTGTTTCACCGCAGCGTCATCGGAATGTCCGGTGGGGCGCTGCCCCCCCTCGCGCCCAATGCAAGCGGACTGTAACGGCCAAAAGTCAACAGGGATTCTGACAATTGTATCGTCAGGATTCTGATTCTGATCGAAACCGCCCGCGTCGTCGGCCCATGCAAGACGATGACATCATCGCTCTCACGTGTTTGCCAATCAACTCTCTTCAGTGTGAGAACATCACAAATGTTTGAGAGCGTGTGTGCGTGAGTAAGAAGGAGAGAGAAAGTTTGTGTGTGTGTTTGTGCATGTGACTGACTGTGAGTGCGCATGTGATTTAGTGCATGTGAGTGAGTTTGCATATGCGTGTGTGTTTGTGTGAGAGAGATTTAGCGTCTGTGTGTATGATTGCGTGTGTGCGTGTGTGTATGAGAATGTGTGAGCGAGAGCGCACGTGTGTGTGTGTGTTTCTACGAGTGAGTGTGAACGTGAGTGAGCGTGTGTGCGGGCGTGACAGTGTTTATGATGTGTGACAACATACGTGAGCACGCTAACCCAAGCGGTGAAGTTTCCACATTTGTTTTGATTGATTTTGGATGAAAACAACCAACAACATTTAGAGACGTTTCATTGGACAGCAACATAGTGTAGGTTTGTGTGCGTGTGTGTGTGTGCGTGCGTGCGTGCGTGATTAGCTGTTTATTGCAGATGATGGAGCTTGTCGCCATATTGCGACGGACGTGCCCTTTAAAGCGCGGCCGACATCGACGCGACACTCGAGCCTCGTCCTACACCTCTCACGCCCGCACACGCGAACATAAATCGCACACACAATCAGCATGAATCGCATTCCGCAGAACAAATGACCTCTCGTACAAGCACGTAACCGTGAAGAGTGTGTCCCGCGCGCGCACACACAAAAACACACAAGCAGCGAGCGGCAGGCGGTCTCCTTCACGCACATCACAATCATATCCAGGGCGCTCGGCGGCGCTCACACGTAATTGCGTACAAACTGTATGGAGATGAGCTTCAATGGAGGCGGCGCACACGCGCACGCAACAATCTGAATAAAAGTGCGCGTGGTCCGCCGTCTCATCTACTTAGGGGACTCGGAGGAAGGATCTGGAAAGGTCATCCAATCTGGTGGAGGCAGAGCGCCTCAATCAGGGAGCTAATAAACAAAACGGCAACGCGCGATCATCTGTAGACGTGAGGAAAATGGCGCGCGCTTTGTTGAAATGTGCGTCCACTTGTGTTCATTAGGCTGATGACGTGTTCATTACTCTTCTAGATTGTTTGGTTTTTTGAAGTCACTCCGACGACACAGAAGCACAAGTACGCAACACGACAAAAGTTAAAAACGTGACAGCCAATCACAGGGCAGACAATCGCAGACTAGCCAATCACGGAGCAGCAGAGCAGCGGCCTGTAATGTGGTCTAGATTCTTGGAACTAGGTTTTAGGGTTGAGATGGTTGGCCCTGGTTCTAGGTTCTAGCTTGTTGGGCCTCGGTTCTCATTTGTTGCTTCTAGGTTGCTGCTCCCGGCTTGTCGGGCCTGGGGTTTGAGGACGAGGCTGTTGGGTCGAGATAGTCGTTTGTAGCGAGTCGGTCCTCGGTGTTGGGAAGACGCCGCTGGTTCTCAATTTGGGGGTTTATGTGTGGCGATTGTGCACATATCATGTCGCTGTTCAATACCGCAAGCCGATTGGACCGTTTGACTCTGTGGTGTGACGTCATCGCTTTCAAATATGGTTTGATCAGCATATTTGCAAAAAACAAACAGCTGATGTGGGAGTATTACGCCTGCACATTGACCTTTACAACCACAAAATAACACAACAACTACACTACAAGAAAACTACACACTAAAATCTGACGTGTGCGTGTGTGTGTGCGTGTTTTGGTCAATACTGCAGGGGAGGTATTCCAATAAGAGGGTGTTTTTTGTCTCAAGAGAGCGGAGCGGTGGGTAATGATACAGGATCAATAATTGATATGAGAGCAGCACACACACACACCCACACGCACACACGGCAATACGGCAATACAGCTGAATGTGAATGAATCTTTGATCTTGGAGGCCACAACGATAAAGACAAGAACGAGTCACGCGGCAGATGAACACACGCGTGCGTACGCGCGCACACACAAAAACACACGCCGGTGCAGATATTTGGTTGAAAAATTGAGTCAACCAATTTGATTTCAAGCAGAAGAAAAGAACATTTTGAGGTGAGGAAACAAGGATGATGATGATGATGATGATGATGATGATGTTATGTTACATTCAAGAGCCTGCTTGGAAGTTGCAAATTTCGGCTCTCCAAAAAAGAAGTGAAAATATGCATCCAATCATGGACGTCAGCCATGTGACGTCGAAGCTATGCTTCGGTTTGCTCACTTTTCAAGCTTTTCGCTTTTGTCGTTAGCCTCCTTCGTTGCTAACGAGCTAGCCTTGCGGCCCGCGCCGTCGTCGGCTCGTGTTCCTCATCTCACCGACCGACCGAAAACGGTGACCGTGATGACGTAAATGCTACGCTAGCTGCTAGCATGCCTACATGTCTCCACACACACACACGTACACAAACGCTTACACACACACACATGAGCGCGTGTGAGATGAAGACGTGGCAGGTGTCGGCGCGGTGGCGTCGGCGGGCGTTCGGGGGGCAGGTGCTACAGTGGCTCCCATTAATAGAGCTAATTAACATTAGCCACCATGCTAATTAACATGCAGGCTAATTAGGAAATAATGAAGACTAAAAAATGGAGATAGCAAATAAGAGAGAGAGACAGAGAGAGAGAGAGAGAGAGCGAGAGAGGAACATGCATTGTGAGACAAATCAGTGTTCTCGGATGAAGTGCAGTCCCATGGTGACTGCATCATCCGCAGACCTGTTCGCTCGGTAGGCAAACTGCAGGGGGTCCAGCAGGGGGCCCGTGACGCTCTTGAGGTGGTCCAGCACGAGACGTTCAAAGGATGTCAAGGCGACAGACAGGCCTGTCGTCATTTAGACCCGAGATTGCAGGTTTCTTGGGGACTGGAAGGATGGTGGAGCGTTTGAAAGAGGATGGTACTTCGCACAGTTGCAGAGATCTATTGAAGATCTGAATGAAGACTGGAGCGAGCTGGTCCACGCAGACTTTGAGGCAGGATGGGGTCCCATGGTCTGGGCCTCCCGCTTTGTTAATCTTTTGTTGTTTGAAGATGCGTCTCACATCCTGTTCGCGGATGGTTAACGCAGAAGTCGGTGGAGTGATGGTGGTCGGGGGTGCGGCCGGGCGGGTGTGTCCTTTTCAAATCTGCAGTAGAAGGTATTCAAGTCGTTGGCTTGTGTGCTATTGTTCTCAACTTGGGGGGATCGTCGCATGTAATTGGTCAGCGATTGGAATGCATGCCAGACTGATTCAGAGTCGTTAGCGCTAAACTGTTTTTCCAACTTTGCTGCATAGTTCCTCTTTGCAATGTTAATTTCTTTAGTCGGCTGGTTTCTCGCTGGATTATACAGGCCCCTGTCCCCGCTCTGATAGGCGTCCTCCTTAGCTTGGCCAAGTGAACCACGGCTTGTTGTTGTTGTTGAATGTGCAAAATGAAACTGATACTGATAGGATGTGACAGTGTCCGTATATTCGTCCAGGCTGCCAGCTGGATTTTCAAAGACACTCCAGTCTGTGCCGTCGAAACAGCTTTGACGGTCCATCTTGGCTTCATCGGTCCACTTTTTCACGCTTTCCACTGAAGGCTTCGCGCATTTAAGTTCTTGCCTGTACGTCGGTATGAAGTGAATTAAGCAGTGATCGGACGAGCCCAGGGCGGCACGAAGTTTGGCACGGTATGCGTTTTTTAGCGTCGTGTAGCAGTGGTCCAAAATGTTATTTTCCCTGCTAGGACAGTCGATGTGCTGCTTGCATTTAGGGCGTTCGTGGTCGAGTTTAGCTTTGTTGAAGAATAATGAGGGGTGAGTCCGGGTGGTTTTTTTCAATTTCGTTGACTTGTTCGGCGAGCGTTAGCAGTGCGGCGTTGGTGTTAGCTTGAGGCAGAACGAATGACGCGAACTCACGCGGCGAGTAGAATGGCTTCCAGTTCAAAAGCAGCGACTCCAAATGCGGGCTGCCGTGTGTGCGGAGCTCCGTCACGTCCGTACAACCTTTTTTCGTTGCTATAGAAGCAAATCCCGCCGCCTTTTGTTTTCCCCGATGACTCCATGTCGCGGTCTGCTCAGTGAAGACGGACGCCGGGAAGCATGACGGCGCCATCGGGTACGGCGTCGCAGAGCCGGGTCTCCGTAAAGCACGTGGCGGCGGAGCGTCCGAAGTCTTTACTGGACTTTAACAGGAGATGAGGCTCGTCCATTTCGTTGGGTAGGGAGCGTACATTCGCGAGGCGGATCGACGGGAACGCCAATCTGTATCCTCTCTTGCGGAGTTTCATCTGGACGCCGGCTCGCTTCCCTCTGTGGCGCCGTTTCCGTCTCCATGCGCCGAAGACCGCGGACGCCGCTCCGGTGAGTAACTCTGGGGGGAAAAACTGAGCGCATTTGCGAAAGTTGGTGAAAGAAAGTCCGGAGTGGCCTCCTTGATGGTTAGCAAGTCTCCCCTTGTGTACGGCAGTCGTGTCATGTCGCCAAAGAAGAACGAAAAACACAAAAACAAAAACAATACTAGAGAGCGCGTCACCGAGGCGACCGCACTGGTAGGCGGCGTCTTGAACAGGAAAATGTATCAAATTTATCCATCCCGCATTCCATCAATTCCCTTCTTCATCCATCCATCTCAACTTTCTTGCTCCATTCATCCATTCATCATCTTTCCACGATCATCCCTTCTTCAGAAAAGCTAAAAACGTTAACATTGACAAAAAAAAACATCACGTGAAATAAAAAGAATTGAGCTGACATTTAACAGAAGTTTGGGAAGAAAGAAAATGAATTGAAAAAATAATCCCTCGATAAAGGAGTGGATTCATTCTCATCAAAGGACTTTAATAATTAATGACCAAGTGTTAAAATCTTTCTTGTAATGAGAAAACATTCGAATGCGGCCTTGAAGGTCTCAAAGTTGTTCGTCAGCGAGATCGACGGCGTTTTCCGCGGCGTCGTCAGCGCGGCGCCAGTAGGAGTCGTCGCGACGCGCGAATAGCGTTCACGCAAACGATGTGTCGCGTTTGCTGTGAGTCGTGTGCAAATTAGGAACGTCGCACGGAAACAATCTGACGAACGAGCGACTCGCTAACGACCGACACGGAGCGGTCGCCAAATAATTAGCGCGGGCGCTAACCACAGCGCAAACCAAATTTTGTGCTGACCGAGCGGAAAGACGAGGCCGAGACGCTTTTGCGCTTCTTTTTTTTTTGGGGATGTTTGATGAATTATTTTGCTTCCAATCCATTTCAGCGTGCCTCCATATTTAATTAAAATATCATTTTAAAACATAATTAACTTTTTAATCCCACTGCATGTGGGTGAGACCACCACAAATAGAACACACACACACACACAGTGTGTGTGTTCGCTCACTCACTTTCTCTCTTCCTTCCTCGCTCGCTCGCTATCAGCACGCTGGACGCTGCCTGCAGCCACGCGCACGCGCACGCGCACGCGCACGCGCACGCCAGGGAACATGACAGTCAGGATCAAAGCGAAAAGTTAACCAAACAGTCATCGGAGTAATTTCATAAAATGAGGCACACGAGTCTCGGAACATATTAACGAGGAAAAAAAATTCCCAACCCGAGTCGATTCTTCCGCGGTCGCTGAAGAGGTTGTAAAAGGTGGGCCGTCTGTCGGCGCCCCTCCCCCGACGCTCATTTGAATATTTGAATATTCAACTCGTCCCCCCCCGGCTGACAAGGCTTCGCTCGAGTGGGAGGCGGCCATATTGCGACAGGCGCCAAAAGTCGTAAAACATCTTCGATGGCAGGAAAAAAGACCAGGAGGCTTCAACCCCCGCCGCCCCCCCGCCCAAAATCCCATCTGATGCAAAAAAAAAAACATCTACTCAGGTCGCTGTGGCAACAAATGGAACTTTCAAAATCAAGTCATCGTTACACTGCAAAACCTCCAAATCTTACTTTTTCAAAATCAAGTCATCTTGGAAACGTAACCGTGGCAACACCGCTAGCAGCCAATGGAACTTCGTTACACTGCAAATACTCCAAATATTTGTTCGATTTCGAGTTCAAATAAGACGCATCGCCTACCAGTTTCGACAATTTGCCCTTTTTTCAAGCTCATTTCTACTTGAAATTGGTGGACAACAATTTTTTCGCTTGTCTCCAAACAATTGACTTTGCAGGTTTTGTTTTGCTTTTGCCGCGTCAGGAACTAAGTCACATTTAAAAAGAGGAACCGGTAATCACATTACTTTGACTCAGTGATGTCGTCGATGTTTGAAAGGTGGAGGGGGCGGGGCTCGTTACTTCCACCGTTTCATTTGTCCATTCGAATTTCAAGATAACGGTTTATTCTCTTTCTTCTTCTCGTTTTTGTCGTCTCTCTCCGCGGCGGGCGGCGGCATCTTCATCTTCCTCATCGTCGCGCTCTCCGGTCAAAGCGGAATAATTGTCAATGAATATTTAACAAGGTTTCCGATGGAGGGATAGACATCATCCCCTCACGCGCGCACACTCGCGGCGTGGTCAGCGGTGCGTTGAGCTGGCGGTGGATTGCGAGGGGGAGCGCGATGATGGAGTGCTGAACAAACAGTAAATAAAGTGCCCGGTGCCGCCGGCTCTCTCTCGCACGTACGGTAACTGCGTTAGGCTAGGCTATGCTAGGCTACGCTACGCTCGCCGCCGGTGGCCATTTTGTGCGGCGGTGACACGAAAAGCAAGCGGGAGAGGTCGCCGGGCCGATCGTTTACGTTCGACGTCATATTTCACGCCGCTAAATGTTTCCGGAACGAGCTCAGCGCTAACAGTTGGAAATGCGACCGCTTCAAGCTGGAGGAAGAAAACGTGACCGCCAGAAAATGGTGCCAATCCCGTCCATCCGTTCAGTTCCCACACCCTGGACTGGTCGCCACACAACGGAGCGGTCGCCAGTAACTCTTTCCCTAAAAATGCAAGCTTGACAAAAAATGCCAGAGTTCGACAACAACGAAGAAACTCAAAGCGGGAAAATATGATGGCAACTTCTGAAATCCAGCCCAGGCTCGGGTTGCGAACCCGAACCTTTACCGACAATTTGGGTCCCGTCCAAAATAGTCGTAGACAACTGAGCTCAAGCGCCGCATTATTTTGGGTTCGCGACGTTCTTGGCAGGGCCGAACGTTCCGTTCTTTGTCGCGCTTCTACCCGTGTGCGAGACCGCCGTCGACGCTTGATGTGATCCTCCCTCACCCAATCGCAATTCTAATAGCCTTTCTGATTGACCTTGTGAAAATAAGCCGGAGATCATTTTTGTCAAAAAAACTTTTTTTTATTGAATTGGAGCGTTTCTTTAATTAAGACAACGAACGGTTAATGTTGGCGGAATCACATCCAAATAGCTCCACGCAAAGATTCGAAGACACGATAGCCGGCGCGCGGGAGCAGCCCGGCTGAGCGACGTGCCCACGTGGCGGCCATGTTGGCAGGGGCGACGTTCCCGAGGCGGACACCGAAATTAAGTCGGAACTTGCTCATTTCGCAACCGGTTTGCACGAGATTGACTTTTTTGTCAACTCCAAAGCGTATACACAACATTTGAAAACATGACAATCAAAAAGCGAACTGGCCAACAGAGCAATTCAGCTTATCAATGACAATGTGACATCTTTCGCACTTTGTGATTTTTTTCCATTTTCTGAACAGAAAATCGGTTTGCTGTGCCAAAATCAACCAATGAATTAGAAAATCAAAAAAACACCTTGAATGAGAATTGCGGAAGAAGGAGCCGTCGTCCTCCTCCCTCCCTTTGCCCCCCTTAGTTCAAGTTCATATTTATACCTGTTTTTTTTGTTTTGCTTACTACTTACTATATTGCACTCTATTTATTTTTAACCACGCACTGATTTTTAAAAAAAGGTAAGTCAAATGTCATTTTGGGGCCGAAACGGACAATGGGAAACGTGACCTCGGGTTAAGAACGTTTCGGGTCGCAAACGGGGCGACGGAACCGATGAAGTTCGTGACCCGAGGTTCCGCTGTACAGGAACAGAATAGAATCCTTTCCAGATTTGTCATTCTGGTGCTGCAAGTTTTGCCGTTCTACTCGGGCCGAGCTCATTTGCATATCTGCTCCCGTAAGGAGCGAGAGCAAAACGCTGCATGTGAACTCTTCATCATCGTCATTCACCCCAAAATAAAAAATTCATCACATGCAAACATTCTTCTGGCAAACTGCTCAACAATTCCACAACGATGAAAGTTCATGAAACGTCACGTTTGGGGGACGCTTTGGACGCCCACCGCTAGATGGCGCGCGACATCCGGCGGTGGAAGACAACACCAGTCGGGGGCGCCGGCGCGCCATTAAGCCGCTTTGCCGACCGCCAATCCAAGAAGAGCAAAGGAGGACAATAGATTAGGCACACGTGTTTGCCACATGACGTGAAGAGCACGAGTTAAACTGTTGTTTTTAGACGCAACAATACCGTCCGGCGATCGTTTTTCTGAAGGAACTTTGAAAAAGGAATTGTTTTTTTTTTCTCTCTTTCTCTTTTCATTCATTTGAATGGAGAAAGCGTACTTGAGATGCGAGCGTGGTCAAAGAACAAAACCAACTGCTATCTCAAGGCACCGCCGTATTGGTTACCCAAATTCTCCATCACAGTAACTATGGCAACACTGGCTCGAAGTTAGAAACGAACGCATTTTGACGTCGCGCGGCTTCTCGTTGGCGCTCGTCAGGTTTGAAGTGGGCGGCGGCCTCGCAAACACGTCCGACGTGCGCGTCGCTGTCGTCCGCTCACCGCAGCTCGTCCGGTCGTCACGGCGACCTCGCCGCCAATCTGCCGCACATAAAAACGTCTCTCGCCCGTGACGAACGACGCCTCGATTACCTTATCTGCTCGGATTTACGGCTTCCCGCGCGCGCCTCCCTCCATCATCCCGCCATCCGCTCGCCCCACACGCCATCCCTTCTTCTTTCCTCCTCTCCCGATCACGTCGATGCTCGGCTTCATTTCATGCTTCCGCGCACGTGGCGCGCCGATGCGAGTCCATTTGTGAGCACGGGTGGCGCCAAAGCGCTACGTTCTTTTTCAATGGCAATTTCAGCGGCGCCGGCGTGTTAGCGCCTATGCTAAGTCCGTTCTACGCTATTACTCGGAGCCACGACGACATCGTCCCTCCCTCCGTCCAACCTGCCCATTTCCGTGCCGACCCGCATCTATCGTTTGCCGTCTTCAACCATCCGTCTGTTCATCCCTCCGTCATCTCGCAACCCGAGCCCAGCGTCCGTCCCGCCGCCACCCATCCCCACGACCGACCCGGCCCCCTTTTGCCATCTTCCATCCATCCATCTTGGGCAGACCAGCCATCCTCAGTCGGTAACGCCGGTCGTCCGGTTCGAACGCCGGCCCCGACTGTCCGCCGTCGAAGCGCCCCCGGGCGAAGGTCGATCGAAGGCGAGCGGAGCGTTTTTGTCCGTCGCTTCGAATCGACCTTCGCCGGACGAGCGGCCGTCTGCGGACGCGGCCGAATGTGCGCGCGATGAACGGCCGAACGGGAGCCTCCCGAAAGCATTTTGGGCAACGTGATGGTGGCGATGAAAACAAATCAAAGAAGAGCGCGATATAGGTGCATTCCGGTTGCTATTGCACTTGTTTACTTCGAAGAACGACGAGATTTCGTGGATGGCACCCTGGCGTGTGCGTGGGTGTGAGCGCGTGCGCCCGTGACTACAAAAAATAGGTGAAGCAATCCTGAAATGTGCTTTTGATTGGCTTCGAGAGCAGCGAGGGGGACGACGAAGACGAGGGGGGGGGGGGGGGGGGGGGTGTAATTGAGTCGCCGGGAGGATGTGGGTGTGTGCGCGTGCAGATGTTTACATCATTGGCACGACAAGCGTGCGTGTGTTGTTCTTATCCTGGTGGGCTAAATTATTTCTCTGCACTCTAATGGAAAATCAATGGAAGCCAATATTACGCACACGCACACACACGCACACGCACGCATCAGTGCGAATTCAGGCACTTTGTTGTTGAAAAATATGAAAATTATCTCCATGTTTTGCCTTGAGGTGCGAGTTGAATCACGTCCCTGACCGTGCTCGTATCTCAAATCTGTGTTCCCCATTGGAAAGAATGAACAACCATTCGTACATTCCAGTCACCCCCCCCCCCCCCCCCCCAAAAAAAACTAAAGATAAAGAATATATGCCTACGGGTCTTCTTATATTGTCTGTCTACATGTGTTGTTCCACCATTGGTGTTCAAATATCCGTTGCTTCAACACGTATTGTCGGAGTGCAAATATCGACGCTAACTGTTAGCACGGCAATAGGATTTGGCATGCTATGTTTGCATTAAGCTAGCGGGCCGTTTTGAATTGCGTCAACTTCATCCGGGAGGCGGCAATCAACAGCTGGAAAGGGATAAAGCGGCGCTTGTTGTTCACTGCCACCGCACTGCGCTCGTATCTCAAGTTTGCGCTCGTAAGTCAAAGCGCAAAATCGGTCGAACGGCCGCTCGTATCTCGAAAAACTCGTATCTCAAGGCACCGCTGTACTTAAAAAAAAAAAAAAACATTTTTGCATTTCCCCCTCAAACGTGTGTAAGATCATCAGAAAGCAGGTTGTTGTTTGAACTTTTAATTCAATTCAAATGAACATGAAAAAAATGTCAACTTCATTTGTGGACTCTGCTTAATGAAAACGCTCGGCAACTTTCATCAAAGTGTGACGTCGCCTTTTAAGGAGTTGGACTGACACCTTCGGGGGGGGGGGGGGGAACAACACTTCAATCCAAAAATTAAATATTGGCAAAAATGTGGTGAAATGAAAAGTCAAGACTCTGACGGCCGTCAAAGAATTTCACGCTGTCGGCAAACGCTCGCTAACAACTTTATATTGAAATCTCGATTCCGCAAATGGACTTTATGAATGAGATTTTGGAGAGCTGCGGCGTGTTAATACGTGCCGGCAGCCTGAGCACACAAGCTTCATTATTTCTTATCATCGCATTTGCATATTTTATTTTGCTCACGTTGACACTTTACGTCCCGTCGGGGGGGGGAAACAAATCAAGAAAAACAGAATTTCTTTCACACCTGCTCTGCACCTCACAATGGAGTTTTTTCATACATGATTTACTTTTTACAACTTTTCCCAAACGCAAAATAAATCCTGAACCGCTAGCATGCCAATGAGATTTTCCACTATATGTTAGCATTAAGCTAGCATTCTTAATGTGGTTTGCTGCTTTTAAATCCACTTCACGCACACTTCTCTTTGTTTTACCTTTAGTTTGAGAGTAAACTTCAGCTGGGAGTGGCAAAAAAACGAGCCGGCAATCGGACGATTTTTTTGCTTTGACTTGTGAGCAAATCATTTGAGACACGAGTGTTGTAGTGTGGCAGCAAACTCAACTCACTTAACAACAAGCCCAACTTTGGCAGATTTTCAACAATTCTTCACAAAAACAGGCATTCACTAGCTTAATGCTAACACATAATGGGAAATGCTATTGACTGGCTAACGGACATAGCCTCAACACACGTACACAGTACTCACAGGCGAATAGTCTTTATCCTCTTTGAAAAATAATAAATATTACCGCAGTTTACTGAGTGACTTACAGTCATGAGTGTCGTCTACTGCCCCCGGTGGCCAAGTTGCTCACCTCAGAAGGAGCCACAAGGAAATAATGTTTTGTTTCGTGGTGTTAAAACTCTTTGTTTATCAAGTCAAACCTATAGAATAGAATGAAACATTACAAATGTTTTGTTTTTGTGGGGGAGGCTGCAATGGATGAATGACATCCAAGACGATTTGAGCTCACGTAAGCAACGAAACTCCAATGGGATCGCAATTTGCTTTTCGATGACTCGCTTTCGATCACATTTGCTTTTGTTTCACGTTTCGTGTGGCGTCGCCGGTGAGGTTTTCGCTTCCGCCCGTTCTCGTCAGCCCCGTTCCCCGCGTCGACCGATCGGCTCCCTCCGCGCACTCGCGCCCGCTTGTCTCGTCGGTTTCTTTGTACCGAGTTGGCTGCCGTCTTTCAGCTGGCGAGCTGTTACTTGGAATTGTTCATTTTGTTCGCTTTTTTTTTTTTTTTTTTGCAGTTCATCCTGCCGCTCGGGTCCACCTTTTTTTTGCCTCCGACGTCACGAAAACCTGGAATCGTGAAAAGTTTGAAAGTTTTCGGGAAATATCAAGCTCGAGTTGAAAAAGTTTGTTTTCACGACGCGATTTGAACGGCATGTTTAATGCATCAACTCTTCATGTTCATATTGTGCGCGCCCGAAGCCGGCGGCGGCAGACGCGCACACACGCAAACAAACGCGCGCGCGCGCACACACTGGCTTCCAAATGACCGCGATTTAAACGCGGATTAACGGCAACGCGGAGCTCCGAGTTTAATCTTAAATTATGGAAAGTGAGGCGCCGGTGTCTGATTGGTCGTTCCAGGTATCAGGCGGGAGTCCAACAGGGCGTCATTTCTTGGAAAGATGGTAATAACCTCGGGACAATATGCAAATGAGTCACGCGACCAAGCACACGCAAAGAATGTTGATGCTCTTTCCTCCTCATCCTCACTTGCAAGTCAACTCAGTCCTGTTGACACGTTCATACATCAAGTATGCATAGATATAGATATAGATATAGATCTATCTATATATATGAATATGAACGCTCACTTCAACTTGAGACACTTTGTTTCCTTACATGTCAAAGTTACTCAGAAGTGCCTTATAATGTACGAATACTGTGCAGTACTGTCATGAATGTGATATTTTTTTCCCCCCAAAAACAAAGCAATTTTTCCCACGGGCCCTGAACACAACACTGTTACCTGCCCGTCCTTCCTTCCTTCCTTCCTTCCTTCCTTTCTTTCTTTCTGGCAGGCCCACAGCTGACGCGCACGCGCGCGCACACACGCGGAGTGGTTGCGGTGCGCGAGGTGAAATGGAAACCCGAGGCCAACAAGCTGTCTCCGGCAGCCACACTGATAACACGCACGCACGCACGCACGCACGCACACGCAAGATTCCAGTGAGCTCAGGCTGTGTGAAGTGCCACCCAGGGCTCACTTATCACGTTTTACCTCCATATTTCCTCTCCTCCTCCTTTGACAAACACACACGCGCGCGCGCACACACACACACACACAGACAAAGCTTTTGGTCAACGACGCACTATTCTTTTTGTGCGTGTGTGTGTGTGCGGTGACAAGATTTGTGTGTTGCGTGTGCTCATCTGGACCCCTCGCCCCACCGTCCCCTCCTCTTTTCGGCCCCCTCCTTCCCCGGGGGAGGTTGGCATGTTCCGGAAAATCCAATGAGAGTGTACCAGAGACGTGTGTGCGTGCGCGCGTGCGCGTGTGCGTCGGGGGAGGCGGAAGGACGTTTCCGAGATCCAAACGGGTTTCTTCGCAGGAGCGCAAAGCACAAGTTGGACTTTGGCCACAATGGACGAGTGAAATTTGTAATTGTCTACCGTGCGCTCGTAACTCGACTTTTCGGGGTCACGAGTTACAAATTCCACACTGGCAAGCAAAGGAAAGTTGCGTTTCCAAGTCGCTGTGCAGGTTAGGATTCTTTTCATTTGCTTTCTTCTTGCATCTCGGCGAGTGAAATCAAGAATTTTTGATACAAATGTCCAGTGAAGTCTAAAAAAAAAAAAGCTGTTATTATTTGATTTCAATTTCAAAATCGTGAAACCCTTTTTGACATTGCAGAAAAGACGAACAAAAGCAGGAGCCCTTTTCCCAAAAAGACGAAGGACAGCCGGAGAGGGAGGGGCCATCTCGCAGACCTTCTCGGGAATCTTTCCGGGCGAGACCCGCCCCGCCTCGCCCTCGCGGCCGTACGCGGATGCAACGAGAGGTCCGTCCCGAATAGCGACCGCATATACGGACGCCCCTGAACGGCGAGCCTGCGTGGGCGTTTGATGCTGCGTACGCAACATATCGGACTCGATCCCGCTTCTTCGACCATCAAAAGATAGATGAAGCGTGAAGGAAGAAGCGGCTTGCGGAAGGGAGCGGAAGCCGGCGAGAATTCACGGGAACGTGTGGGAATTTGCAAGGAAGCTGCCGGCGCCATTGCTTTTGCAACGTAGCGAGCCGGCGTCACAAGCTAGCCTTTCCATCGGCGGGCGCATGACGCATCACGAACAGAGTTTAGCGTTGATGTTGAACAACGTTCGTTGCCGGACGCGCTATTTACGCGGCTGCCCGGAAATGGATTTTCACCGGCGGGGAAAGCTTCTGTGCATTTGGATTGAACGGAAACTGGGACGTGTTTGGGTTTTTGTTCTTCACGTGTCAGAAAACAAAACGTGTTTGACAATTTGTTCCACGGTTTTGCACTTCCAGGCCACCGCCGTCATCTCTCTCTCTCTCTCTACGTCAAAGTCCCGACCTGAGCGGAAGGCGCGGCGCGGCCTGCGAAAGACGTTTCCCACGTGGTTGAATGACGACAATTGCGCAAAGATGAGCGGTGCCAAAATTGCTGTCGGAGACGCATCGCGAGTTCTGAACACGTTCCTCCGGTTTTTACAAGCTTTTTCCTTTTATTCATAAAAAAATGTTCAAAATGCTTCCCGTGTTCTTAGAACATTCTTCCCATTCTCAGAAGAACCTCGGTCACGTTCTTCTCATCTCGGCGCCTCGACAAACGGAAGGTTCCTCGTGTTCACGGAATGGAAGAACGTCCGTCTAAATTTGGGAATATTCCTTATGTTTCAAACAATTCATCAGGTTTTGAAAAGGTTCCTCGTGTTCCTAAGAAGAACCTCGGTCAGGTTCGACGACACTTTGCTGACGAGAGCCACGAAAGCGGCACAAAGCAAGGTTCCATCTGGGAACGCGGCGCGCGTGCAATGCGACAGCCGAATCCCACTAAGCTGCGGAATATGACGGCGCTCTCGCACTGGTATGAAACACCTCTGGTGCGCACACGCAACCTTGCCCTGCATCTTCAATGTGCAACAAAACACCACAGATGTCACTCGACAATCCTCACACACGCACAACAAATCCTTCAAATGCGGCGACACACCGCAGACATCTCCGAAGGTCGCGTGCGGCAGGTGTGTGCGCGCGCCCTAATCCCCGCGCCGGCGCTCTGGTCCGAGCGTTCTATTTGGCGGGACGGACGCATCTCCTCCCGGCCGTCTAATCCCGCAACCCCGACTGTGATATTTGCTGACATTTACGTGAATCGAGGAAGACCAGGACGCAGAAATGCAAGACGCGCCAAAGACGAAACATGATTGCAAGTCAACAAAAAGATGGGGGGGGGGGGGGGGGGGTTGCTCCAAGCGGGATCACTTCCCTGCGTCGATCGTTGCTCTTTCTAAAAGTTAGCAGTTACAGCGCCACCTGTGTGTGCGTGCGTGCGTGCGTGCGTGTCAGTGAATCACTGAAAGTGATGATGAAGATGATGCTGGCCTTGAATTATTGATATGAGTCGCTATTTCATCTTTAGTAATGAATATCTTATAAATATTGGAGGGGCCTTTAACATTTCATCCATTTATTGCAATGGGACCTTGACTTTGCCACTTGTCAAGGTCACATTCAACACACACACACACACACGCTAATTAGGCGTGCACGTCATTAAGCGAAGATAATGAAGAGGAAGCAAAGGAACGTTCCGGAAAGGACAGGTGGAGGCGCAAGGAGCAGGACGCGGCGCACGGGAAGTGAAGAAAACGAGTCTTTTCCCACCTGGGGGCGGTCGGGCAGCCGCGATTGGCCGGCGTGCGGGAGGAGGCGTGTCCGGACCAGGCGCAGGGCGCGGAGCATCCACGCGTGTTGGCGGCGGATCTGAAGCTGAAGCTGCTCCCATTGGCCGGAGACCATCTCCAGGATGTCGCGCAGACCTGAACGCAAAAAAAGCCGGACCGATCAAAACTTCTCTTTACGTGCGACGTTCGGCGCTAGTAGCCCGTTAGCTCGTATCGATCACGAAGCGAAGCGGAGCGGAGGGCGTCGGCGGGAGAGTCGACGTGATGACGTCGCTCGATAACAAATGACCGCAGTTAGCGTCGGCATCCGCTTTAGCATCGGCGGTTTCTGTTTGCCGTTCAATTTCCCGATCCGTTTGGACGCGTGTTCCTCTTTGAAGGTCGCCGTGTTAATCGAAATATGAATAATCAATGTGATGCGTGCGCGTGCGTGTACCTGATTGGTGGGCGGGTATGATGGCGAGAAGCGCCGTGCCGTCCTCCATGATGCTCTCTTTCAGAGCGCCGCGACTGTCCACGTTTAGTTTGAACGTCTGAAACACACACGCACGCACGCACGCACGCACACACGCACACACGTACACTTTAGAACATCTCGTATGAGAGGGAAAACTTTCGTTTGTTTTGGGGTCGATAAGCCCAAAAGTGGGGACGGTAGCGCCAAGTCGAAAAAGAAACAAAACCAAACGGACGCCAGTGAGCTGACCGACGCAACGTTCCAGCTTTTTTCAACACCAACACGCACACGCCGTCGCCCTGAAACATATCCTGCCTGCGTGCGTGGTCATAAGTATACGACGCAAACATCATCCGCATTTGGAAGACTTGATGCAAATCGAAAACTGAAATTGTCTTACTTGCTGTTTTGCCAGGATAGAAATTACAAACCAAGAATTGAATTCAATGATTCAATGATGAATCGATGCCCCTTTTGTGGGCGGCGACACGGCGTTTCCCGGAGAACCCTTTTCTGGGTTTTTTGACCGGTCGCCCAGACGAGCCCCTGAAAGTCGGAGAGAAAGAAATTCTTTGAAAGAAAGAAAAATCAGCCCGATTGACATGAAATCGGGAGAACGTTTCCATCCTGACAAAAAACGCAAAAACATTCTCTAAGAAGCCATCAAGAAAATTCGACAGGAAGTCGGCCATTTTGCTTTGAAAGGACACTCGGTTCATTTGATAGCTAAGCTCGTCTTCATCGGGATCATTCCGATCATATCAAGCGCGGTCGCGACCGCTCGACAAGCATCGCAACACACGCGACAAAGATGGCCGCCAATAAACATCGAGCGCAGCTCGCGGGCGAGCTGAGCCGCGTATTCGCGGCGCGCAGATTAGCCGGCGCGCTTTGAGAGACCGATCGTATTTCAGCGGCGGATTCACAGAGAATCGCTAACTGCGCGACAGCGACCCATCAATCACATGATGACAAGACGCGCGACGGAAAAACTGACTTCTTTTATTTCTGTGCGTGTGTAGATTGTGTTGTGGCGTGAAGAAAAAAAACAATGTTTTTAAATAAAAAAGAGAATCATGATAAATGTCCAGCTCATGTCATCATATTGCCAGCCCACAGGCGGCGCTATGCGACCAGTCACTTTAGTTCCCCGCAGGAATATTTAGACACCCAAAAGACATTTTATCAATTACATTTCTTGAATAATTTTTTTCTAAAACTGGTTAATTCATAGTTCTACATCCTTTTTTATTTGTTTCTTTGTTTGTTTATCCATTAAATAATGGATGAATTCATTATAAATAATCAAATCATTCAATCATTTACATTTGTTTGATGCATTTTGTTAAAAATGGATTCATTCATTATATTTGAATTCAATATGAATAATAAAATAGTATGTTCGTAAGAAGTATGTAAAAATACATACACACACAGATATATATATGTATGCACATTACATACATTTTCTTGATGTAAGTAATACGTCAAATACTTACAATTCATTAATTATTATAATAGTGCAGTAGTCTCAAGTAGACTTGACTATTGTAATGGTCTTCTGAGTGGACTCCCTAAAAAGAGGGTTTAACAGCTGCAGCTGCAGCTCGGGTTGTGACCAGAACAAAGAGCTCAGAACATACTTCTCCAATTCTGAAGTCTTTACATTGGCTTCCGGGCAGCTTTAGAATAGACTTCAAAGTTCTGCTACTGGTCCCAAGTTGGGCGCTGACATCGACAGACTCGGGTCAGATAACGAAACACAGAATCCAGAGCAAACGTGGTGAAGCAGCATGTGGCCGTGACGCTGCACGCAAATGGAAGTTGCCAACAGAATTGAAGTCAGCCCAAAGCGTGAAAAACGCTTCTTTTTCCACTTTTAAATGCTATTTCTTGCACTGTACGGTGTTTTGATTGTACTTTTTTTGGGTCTGTTTGAAATGTTTATGAGCTGTTTTTTTCTTTGTTTTGAAATGCTTTGACTCATTGACTTTCCTTGTGTATGAAAATAAATTTGCCTTGCTTTGCTGAGTCAGTCAATAAGAAAATTACATGTACGTTTGTTTTGTGTATTTTATGAAGTCATAAGTTCATGGTTATAAATCAATTCATTACAAATCATAACATTTAAAATACTTCAAGAGGAAAAAGATTGAAATGAGTTAAATTAGCATAAAACAAAGAATTTACATATTTAGTCTTGGAATACTTATTATACACTAAACTATGAAAACACACATGAATCGTCAAAAATACATTTAGAGGGCATTTACTTGCGTTTTGGCTGATGAAAACATTCAAAATAACGAGAAAGGTTTACAATTTATGGATGAAAATGTCGCTTGTATATATATATATATATATGTAAGACAATATGCGTAACGTATGCATGTATGTGTGCGCGGTGGAGGATTTTCGGCATCTGGTGGCCTTAAAGAAAAAAGAGGGTTGAAAGTTCCTAAAGCTGATTATCATAACCGCACTGAAACGAGCCGCTTCAAAGCGCGCCGCATCAGATTACCTGTTAGCATTAGCATATTAGCCCAAAGCAGCGCGCCCGCCGCCACCTGCTACGCTTTAGCCTTTAGCATTAGCATATTAGCCGGGCCGTGTGGCGCCGATAGACGCGTGACATTGAGGCTTGACTTTGAAACACACACGCACATGCACGCACCCACACACACGTGCGCGCGTGTGTGCGGGTCGATGAGCTGATCCAATCGACATGTTTGTTATAAAGATGGCGTCATTTTGCAGAAGCGATCGACACATTTGTTTTGGTTTTGGAATGCGCGCACACTTCATCGAAGAAGTGCTGCGCGCACGCACACACACAAACTGAGAAATATTTGTTTGATGTTGTTTGAATCCTGTTCTTTTCGATTGTAAGAGCCCAGCACGGCGGCCTAGTGGTTGGCGCATCTGCCTCACAGTCCAGAGCACAGGCGTCAAAGTCAAGGCTCGGGAGCCGGATCCGGCCCGCCGCATCAAATCATGTGTCAAAGCGACTTCCGCAATTCTTGCTCAAATCTGTTTGACAATTTCCAATTGTCAAACATTGCATGCATTTTTGTTACCAAATGCCTTTTCACAGTAACTGAAGACATTTGTATTCCTTCATTCAAAACTAATTATCCATCAATTTGTTGTCTCTATGTAATAATACGATGAGGCGCTGAAACATTTATGGTTTCGCCATCATAACGGTCCTCCGAGGCAAACCGTGAGCGCATTGTGGCGCGTGACAAAAAGGCCTTGAACTCTGCTTGGTCTCGAGCTTGTGGGTTTGAAGCTTCCCGGCTGGTGAAGTCTAAATGCTGCTTTGTACCCTAAGCGGCTCCTCTGTCACTGGAATTCGGTTTGGGGTCACTCACCCCAAAAGGGGGAAATATGCTCGCGGGACCGAATATGACCCGATAGAGAGTGAGAATATTTTGCGTGCCGAGTGAGTCGCCGAACCGGCTCGACCAAAGGAGCGCCGCATCGAAAGCTCCGCTGGCGTGCCGCCCACGGACAAAGCCGCTAACCGGCGAGGAGGACTTAAATCGCGCCCCAGTCAGATGCAAACGTGATCGTTTTCTTGCATCGGAACGGAGGGGAAACGTGAAAAACTAGTTTGGTTTGGGCTTTGCTTTTTGAGCCGAAATATGGAGTCGAACCTGCACCCGCTAGTTAAGGTCACGTCGACCCGTTGTGCAACGATCCGAAAAACGCGTGCATCCGTGCATGAGAAAAATCGGTACGCCGGTTGGCACGACGACAACACACGCGCACGCGCACGCGCACACACCCTAAGTGAAGGCTGCCTCTAATTAGCGGTCTTAACGACTGTTTTTCTGGTTGGGCTCTTCTTGTTGTTCCTAATAATTTGATTCACGGCCTGGCTCAACCATCAGCGCCGATCGATATTCACAAGCATTGAACGCACAAACTGCTCTCAGCGTGTGTGTGTGTGCGCGCGTGTGTGTGAGAGCGAGAGAGAGAGAGAGAGAGAGAACTGCAAGCATCGAACACGGAAACTCTAAAGTCACGTTGTGTGTTTTAGTTGTGCGTTTTGTTTGGACTCGTTGCCCACTTGTGGACGCCAGGGCACGTAAGTATAGACAAACAAATCACTCATTTGTGATGTTTGTGCTGCACAATATGAAGATGATATCAGTGTGTTGGTGTGTGTGTGTGCGTGTGTCACACACAATGACAGAAGTAAATACCAAAGAAAACAAATACTTCAAGTTGACAACTGTGCATCAATCAGCAAACACTCAATTAAGCACGCCAGCACACGCTAATAGCTACAAAGCACGAGTGTGACTATCAGACGTGTGCACACACACACACACGCGGCGCTCAGCACACACGCTATCGACGGCATAGCACTACAAAGTGCTATTAGCCTATTAGCTATGCCGTTTCATCTTTGTTTATATTCATTTGACAACACGCGCGCCAATTAGCGCACGAGCATTCTAATTGAAGCTAACCGGCGCTAACGGTAGCGCTGCTGGCACGCACAACAAACACACACGCACACACAGGCAAAATAAATATCCAGAGAAGCCAAGTGTGTGTGTGTGTGTGCGTATTTTTATATACATGAATGTGTGATGTGTGTATTCTATATATTTGATTTCTTTTTCATGGCCGGCCCTGCTTATTTGAGCAAGACGATGCCAAACCACATTCTGCACGTGTTACAACGGCGTGGCTTACGGGGTAAAAGAGTGCGCGAGTTACGAGACCGGCAACGGAGCATCAAATGCGGCGACGGAGACCCCGGACGGTTGAACGGCCGAAGCTGCACGGCAAGCAAGAATGGGAAAGAATTGCACCTACAAAGCTTCAACAATGCGTGTCGTGCATATATGTGTGTGCGTGTATTTCTGTATGTGTGTGTGTTTGCGAGTGTGCGTATTTTTATATATGTGAATGTGTGTGCATGTATATATGAATATAATGTGTGTGTTTCTGTGCGTGCGTGCGATGTTGTGCAGGGACGATATAGATGCTCATTAGGAAGTCTGTCCAGCAACATGCAAATATATGCAAATAGAACTCAGTGTGCTTGTGGTTAAAACACAGGCCTGCTTGTATACGTTTGATATCAACAATGCAAACGCCATCTTTCTTTGTGTGTGTGTGTGTGTGTGTTTGCAATCTCGCGTGTTGATGTCTCGTCTCACTGCGCCTTCGGTGCGCGTGCGCATCTCCATATGTTTGTAGCTGATTGTTGTGAGATTTTTTTCTTCCAAATGAGAACAGAGAGAGAGAGACTGCGTGTGCGCGCGCGCGCGTGTGTAGAGTGTAGGGTGTATAAAGAGGCGGATCAAACGTGCGATTAAAAAGCCACAGAAGGACGACGAAAGCGACACGGAAGCAAATTGGAGGAGAAAGAGAATTGAGAATTCAAATGAGGAAAAAGATGAGAGCAGGGAAAAAGATGAGTGGAAAAGATGAACAAGGGATGAAATGTTGAAAAAGATGAGAAGGAAGATAGGAAGTTGAAAAAGCATAAGATTACAAGATGAGAAAAAAGAGGAGAAGGCGAGTGATGAAAATGAGTCGATGAGAAGGCGGAAGAACGGATGTGGGAGATGAGGAAAGAAAAGATCCGATGTTTAGAAGATGAAAAATGAGAAGAGGAGCAAAATTGGAAAAGACAAAAACAATACAAATATGAGAAAATAAGAAGAGCCATGAGAAGACAAAGATTAGAAAAGATGAGAACATTTAATGAAGACAAAAATATAATAAAATAATAATAATAAAAATATATATATAATTATATTAAAAAAAAATATATATATATAAAAATATAATCAAATAATAATAATTAAAAAAATGTGAAAAGGATGAGGAAAAAGTGTGTGTGCGCTCATATGGGTGCGCATGTGTCCGCGTGCGTGCGCTCTGACCAGGTGCGTGTCCAGGAAGTCGTGGAGCGCGTCCAAGCGGGCGGTCGGCGGCGGCGTCCAGGCCCGCGTGCTCTCCAGCGCCCCCTGCATCCAGCCGATGAATCCGTCCAGCTGCTGCACGAACTCCTGCGGGCGGCGACAACGCGAGCGTCACCACACGTCACGCCACGTCACGTCACGCCACGCCGCGGCACGTCACCACGTCACGACGGCGGCACCTTGCGTCGCGTACATTGGAAAAACACCTTTTCAAAACTTCATTTTGATCTTTTACTGGCTTTCTTTCTGATATTTCTTCTTACTTAGTTTACCGATGTATATTATTGCATATTTAAAAATGTTGTTTATTTGATGAATAATGTATGTTTTGGTCATTATTTAGTTTTTTGCACGCATGTTGCGTTTGTCTTTTTTTTCCAGCTGCAATGTTGAACACTTTTTGCTTGGAGCACGTGAACTTTGCACCACATTTCTGCATTTCTTTCAACATTGGACAAAATGTATTGGAAAACGTCGACATTTTGTGAAGTTCTTGTTCCGCTACAAATGTGATTCTTGAGATGACAAAGCAAAAAAAAATAATAATCTAATGTTTTCAATTTTAAGGGTCGAAAAAGTGAAAAGATGCAAAGCAGACGACAGACAAGAAGAAAAGAAGAAAAGGAGAAGGGTTGATGGAGACCGAGTGCCACCTGCTGGCTGACATGAGCATGACGCCCAAAACAAGAAGAACCTAGAAAAACAGATCCGAGTACTGATTCGGTTCCTTCCCTTAAGTCAAAGAATTAAAAGGGCAGCCTGTCAAATGTAAAAAGTAGTTCAAGAGTAAAAAGGAAGTTTGACTGTCAAATTTCATACAATGCCCATTTGCATCAAATGGGAAATTAGCTCATGGTAACAAGTGAAACAATACACCGCACTTCCCTGCGTGCGCGCGCGCGTGCGTGTGTGGTAACAATAGACGGACAAGCTTTCTGAACAACTGCAAATTTCGAGTCGATTTTGACAAAGTAAGTTAAGCAGTGGAAAGTACAACTATATATTTTCAAACGGAGAGAGTATCGTCAAAAAGATAGCAGAAAAATGCAAGTGCAGTACGTGAGTGTTTTGACTTGGTTACTGACAACTCAAACCAGTTGTGCAAACTTGTGGAGCGTCGCGGAACGTTCCGGAAAACTTCAACTTTATCAAAAATTCATGTATTTGTGTGTGTGTTTCTGTTTGCTAGCGTGTGTGTGTCCGTATGTTAATGAGAGGCGTGACCCTCGGGAACAAGAGAAAAAAAAAGATCAATCGTGTTGGAGGATGAGGAAGATGACAATGAGAGGAGGAAGATGGAAGGAAAAGTCAAGACATTTTTTTAAATGAGACGCTGGAAATCAAATCGGAATTCATCATTAAAAATAGATGTAATATTGCAAGAATACTTAATAGTCATCATTTTCCGACTTAATATGAAGTAGTAATCACATTTCAAATTCCTTTCATTTCATGGGTAACGTGCAAAACATCAGAAGATCTTCCACTTTCAAGTCATTATGCAAATGAGATTGGTTATCAAATTGTCTTCAATCTTCAAGCTGGCTAATATTTATTCTCATCGAATGTCAACTTTATTGTCATACTTTTTTCCTTGCTGTAAGATGATATTCCTTGTCAAAACATAACTGCTTTTGTCATCCATATAACGTTATTACATTTGGTTAGCGGATGCGATCGTTGTGTTGATGTCGCCACTTTTGTCGCTTGTCAAATTCTTGACTTTTCTCACCGTAAAATTTGGATTTCATCAAATGATGCCAAAGGCCCTCTTGGAATTTGTGCCCTTCGTCCAACGAATGAATAACCTTTTTGCATTTCGGGGGGCTCGGCATGCCCGAAGACTCGCCAATGTTGAATCCCGGCAAACATTTCGACATTTGACGGCTCCTCAACAAAATCACTCCGGAGCGCCCCCTTCAAAGTCAGAATAAACATTTGTTTTCAATCCATTTGCACGACGCGACACACCAAAAACGTCTCAAGGAACAGGAAGTCGGCCATTCGGGGTAAATCACCTCAGTTGCGCCCACGCAAAGTTCTCGAAAACAGGAGGAGCGCTTCGAACGAGAACGAGGACGAGGAGCTCGTCTTCGCTTCCTCAATCAGGCTGCTCGTCGTCTAGCGCCGTGATTACATGCTGCCAATTAAGCGGCTAATCAGCTCATTTGCCGGGAGCGCAGAGGACGGCCGGCGTGAGTGCCAGCGCGCGCGCGCGCGTGCGCGTGTAACTGGATGGCTTCGGTCCGCAGCAGCGACGAAATCCAAACGCGATTGGCTGCGTTCTTCATTCGGGCCCGGCGAGCGTTCGCATTAGCCGGCGGCCCGCGGCACGTCTTGCATCGGATTTCCATGATCTCAGGAAATCATTTCTTTGATTGATTGGAAATGACAGATAGATCATGATTTGTGTTTACTTCAAATATGATAAATAAAGGAAAGCATTTCAATGAAAAATCATTTGTGTTACATAACGTAGAGAAATATTCGTAAATCAATAAAACCGTCTAAATAATACAATTACAAAATGAGCATGACGCGCAAACGAGTTGGCCCATCCGTCCGCTTTGAAAATCCTCGCCGAGCATTTGGACGAGATCATCCTCCTCGTTGTGCTTTTATGGATGAATCAGAATCAGAATCAGAATCAGAATCAGATGATTTCAACGTCACGTTCGTCATCCAAACTTTTTGCCTTTTTTCGGTGCAGCAATGAGCGTGCTAGCTGGCTAGCACGGCTAAAGCCTGTCCGCCAGCGTGCGCTTTGCGATATGAATTAACTCGATCGATCGGACGTTCCACTCGTCATCAGAATGAATACCGATGACTACTCATTAAAGACGCGGCAAATCCTCCGCGTACTTGCCCATATTCAATAGGGCAGATGTGACTGATTAGTACACGGCCTCGTCAATAATCCCGCTGCCAATCAAAGGCGACCTTTGCAGGTGAGATGATAAGATGACGGATTAGCCGAGAACACGAGCGGCGCCACGATCCGTCACCGGCGAGTCTGAAACTTTCAAAAGAAAAGTCAAGCGCTCGCAAGGCGGCAGCCGTTTGGTTACGTTTGGCTCCGAAGAAGACGACAAAGCTTCGGTGGATATAAAAAGTCTACACACCCCTGTTTGAATGCCAGGTTTATTAACGTGAAAAATAAGACCAAGATGAATCTTTTCTCTCCACCATTAACGTGATCTATTATGGGGACAACTCCATTTTTAAAAAAGGAAATCTTTACAAAGTGCTAAAAAGCCGAGTAGAACAGCTGAACTTGATTTGGGCTTTACACATTCAGTGCCATCGACCAATTAACTCATCAAGTAGAATCAATACGTACCCTACCGTTGACGAATTCTTCTCTTCTTCTTTACACAAAAAGCAAATTATTTCCATATTCGGTGAGACGCCACCCCAAAAAAAATCCATGAAAAACTGCACATACTGTAACTAAGTAACGGAAAATGGTAGGATCAAGCTTTTTTTTCCCCTGCTGAAAGAAGAGAGTCCACCCTTGAATTTGGTATATCTGGGACGTACATAACCATAGAACTCAAATCCCGGCCCCGCCTGGGATTTGAGCTGGCGACCAGTTCAGGGTGTACCGATGACAGCTGGGATAGGCTCCACAAGGGTCACGGGCGTGGCTCGAAAAATGGATGGCTGGATAATCATAGAACTCAGTAGCCTGCAGGCCTAAAATATGGCTGGCACTCGGCGGTTGCCTTGTCTAAAAATGGCTGCCACCGAATGACCTCATCGGAGGCCCTCGCAATGTCTCCAATGTTTAACATGATTTGGAATGCGATTCGTTCGGAACACAGCTATCGGAGGGGGTGCACACTTATGCAACCACACTGGTTTCATTTGACTCCATCTCGCCCACAATTCTTTTTCAAGTATGTACATCACAATAATGATGGAAAAAGTTTTGAAATGATTCCTCTTGGTCTCATTTTGATGTCACATCTTCCAACAGGGGTGTGTAGACTTTTTATACCACTGTATATAAACGCACACAGAATGTGGTTATTGTTATGCAATTGTATAACAATAAAGACAATTTACTATTTTACATATTTGATGGTTTTATTTCGATTAACTATAAATAATGAAATTTGAAAATATGTTTGATCATCAAAGTATTTTGTATGTATTGTTTTCCCACCCCGAGTGAGTTTTTACCGCCATCTTGTTCCACACGTCAGGGTCTCCGTCCTGGCCGATGTCGTCGAGAAGCCGCCGGACCGGAGACGCGCTTCCGCGTCCGTCCGCCGGGGGCGCCGCAGGCCCAAGGAGGCGACCCTCTTCTTCAGACAGAAGCTCGCTCAGCTGGCCGGATTCGACGCTTTCGTCGTCCAATGAGGGAGCTATGTCGCTGGAGGAGGCGGGGCTAACGCGGCCCAGGAGGTTTCGCCTGATTGGACCCTGGAGGATAAGGGGAGGAGTTCGGGGTCAGTTTTGTCCCATTTGTGGAAGCACAGACAGTACCGTGACTTCGCTTGCCCGAACGTACGAGACTTTCTCAAAATTTGAGATACGAGCAGGTTTCTAATTTGTTGCCGCTCGAGTTCAGAGTGGGGGTGAGGGTTAGTGCTGGCGGGGGGGGGGTAAATAAAAATGTAACAATCTTGATTAAGTAGGGATATACCACCAATAAGCGTTTTCTATGAAAAATGGGGGTGGTTCTCCTCCCCCCCACCAAAATTACTTTTTGAATTGAAAAAAAATTCAGCTAATAGGTGAATCCACGGGTGCGGGAGTCCACGGTACTCGTAGCGGAAGTTCAGTGCCCGAGCGCTGTTCGAGACAGTGGCGTGGCTAGCAATCCGACCAAGTGGACGGGACAGATGTTTAGCGAGGTTCCACTGAGCGTTTGCTAGTTTGATGTTCGTCGGGGCTCGCGGCTCGGGAGCTAGCGATGATTCCACAGAAACCTATCGTAGCGATCGGAGAAGGAGCGCATTCTCGACTGATTGATACTTGGGCTCGGACTCGCGCTCTGAAATCCAGATGGTGTCGGCCATCAACGGGCTAAAGTCTAAAAATCGTGAAATGGTTTGCATTTTGTTAAATAAATGCGGCCCGAGGCAGCATAAAAGAAGTAGAACATTTTTCTTTGATTCGTTATGATTCGAATGCAAAAATTCTGATTCGGCGTTTGTTTTTTTGTGGTTTTTTGGCGGACTCGAATGCCAGTTGGAGTCAACACCCATTCGTGCATTCGTGTTGTCAAATGAAAACCACGTTAGAGTAGAAAGCAAGCGCGAACGTACCAGGAGTATCGGAAACGATGAGACAGTTTCGATAAGTGCGACTGGCGTGACGTGCGCGCCATAATAAAAAACGGTTGAGGTACCACCGCAAAACAAAAACAAAATAAACATACAAACGGTGGCGAAGGAATGTCGTCGCCGCTCTCAGGAGAATCCCAGTTGTCCTGCTTCAGCTCAGTCAAATCCCAGTCATCCACGTCCTGCAAAGCATCATGGCTAACGTCCTCGCCACCAGCTCTCTGCGACAAGACAAAACTCGACTAAGGATCCAAAGACCACCAGAGAGACCTGAGCAGAACGTCCAGAAAGTCCACCGACCATCGCATGGGCCAGACTATCCAGGTTGATGGCCAGAATCTCGCTCTTGTGGATCTGAGCAGGAAGCGCCAGGAACTCCTCAGACCCGTACCAGTGCACCCGGTCTGCACTGGCCTCTGAAGATGCCTGAAAGTCCTGCTAGGGAGGGAAGAAGATGGGATTGGTCCACAGAACAGAAGGGAGTGGACTTGGAAACAAATGATTGCTCACCTTGCGTTCTTTCTGTTTCACCAGCCAGGACGGAATCTTGCAGGGAGGCGGTCTGGGGTCTGACTCCTCCCCGCTGGCCTCCAGGTCAGACGACAGGACCTGATCCCTGACGGGGGACGGCGCCGAGGAGTCCGAGTCACCGTCGCTGTGAGGCCAAATGTCCGCTCGGTCTCTCTGGGACGCCACAACCCGCGGAGGCGGGGAGGGTTCCAAAGAACTTCCGTTCGTCATCGTGTGACCTCTCTGGACATCGTGACTATCGATGACCTGGTGGAAGGAGATCAGAGGAAACCTGACAGCATACACTATAAATCACAAAACCTCTACAACGCTGGAACGTGGATGTGAGACAAACCTTGTGGATGTCTTTTCCAGACAAAACAGAGTCCAGCTCCAACCAGAACTTGGAGCGGTCTGGGAGATCCGTAAGCGGATCCATGAGGGGATCCGCGAGGTCGGCGGCGGTGCTGTCGCCGAGTTTGGTCTCTGAGACCCCCCCGGCGTCCTCCACCTCGTACGAGATCAGAGCGACTCTTTTCGGGAGCGACGGCTCCGTGTTCCGGTCGTCGCCCGGCAGAGAACGCTTTGCAGCCTCGCTGTGATTGGTCGATTTGCTTTCTCCTGAGACGGGGTGGGGGTGGCTTAACGAGCCGTCGGGTATCACAAGTTTAGGTGAAGCGTTCTGGACGTCGATCTTTTCCGAGTCCGCCTCCTGGACCTTCTCCGGCTCCTGAGAGGCGTCCTCGCCGAGGCTCCGGTTTTCCCGGGTCTGGGGCTCGTCACCGGGACTGTAGTCGCTCAGTTCGAAGGCCGTGATGCCGCAGTCCAGAGAGAAATAGTCCTGACTGCAGCGAATGGTCAGCTGACCGCAATCGTCGACCTCGGTCAGGGCGTCGAGACGACGAGTCTGAGGGACACGAGCGAGTCGGTGAGGAGGACGCTAGGGGGGAGGAAGCTTAAGGAGATGACTTTTAGGAAGAACCTGGTGCCGGCGGTCCCGGTCCCGGCTGAAGGCCTGCAAGATGTCGGTCTGCCTGGTGAAGTTTCCGTTGGGGTCCTGCAGACCCTGAAGAAGACGCTCCTTCAGAACCAGAACCGAAACCCTCAGCTGGTGCCACAGGAGCTGCACCGTCCTGAACGTGCACACACACACACACGCGCCACGTGGAAACCCTGCGTGAGGTCGAGGGCTTGTGTTTCACTGGAGCTTTTGTGTTGCTCACCTGATGTCCACTATGATGTTGACGGAGTAGGACAGAAGCTTGAGGGAGAACTCGGTCTCCAGAAGAGCGTGGATCTGCTCCACATGGTCGGAGATGTCCTCGCAGATGTCCTGAACGAGATAACGCGCACACACATACGGTCTGTCATCATGTGGGTGTACACGCCACCGACAACCGGGTGTTGTATGTATGCCGCGTGCACGAAATGAATGGACCAGTCAAGTGAATGGACCACGTGACCACGTGACCACGTTTCCGCGTTTAAACTTGACTCATTTTCGCGTGCGCTCGCTTCCTGCTTTCAATGTAAACACGTTCAACACACTTGGGATTTGATAGGGTGAATAAAATCCGAGTCCAGAATGAAAGTTCTGGTCCTGGTGGTCCTCAAGTTCTGATAAAGTGCCGAGCGGGTCGAGCGGCGAGTCACGTGACTAAAAATACGAACACGAAGGAGCGACGACGACTAAAATTAGATGACCTTTAGCCAAAGAGCTAAAGCTCTTGGTTGCCAGCCCACGTGAGATTTTGTTTGAGCCAATCAGCATCCTCTAACCCCCCGTGGACCGGCCCGGCGCCGGCCAGCAGACAACGCGGGTCACCCGCACCGACAGCCTCGCAAAACCGCCTGCGCCTGGAACAGAACCGGGCCGTGAGCGCGACACTCGGGTCAGAGGTCGCACTCGCAGGTTGCATTTCAAGTCCATTTGGTTTCCTCAACATTTTGAAACCTTCCACCTATAGTTTTCCTGAGCATACCACAGAAATGTTTTCTGGCCATACCACCTCCATTTTTCATGAACATCACTTTTGCTTTTTCCTAAACACAGCACCCATTTCTTTTCCTGAACATACCACCTATGTGAGTTTTTCATGAATTTTCTTTTTTTTTTTCATGGACATAGCAACTATTATTTTTCCAAAATATACCACCTCATTTTTTCCCCTCAACCAACCACCTCCAGTTTTTGTTCAAACCTCCTCCATTTTTTTGTAAATACTACCTGAATTTTGATGAACATACGACTCCCTCTTTCATGGATACACCACCTCATCTTTTTTCCTCAACATACCACCTCATTTTCTTCTGTTCAGACCTCCTCAATGTTTTCGTAAGTAAACCACGTCAGGGTCAAACCGTTTTGGCGGTTCCCATGGCCAAAGTTCCACTGACATCAGCTGAAAGCCGTTAGCCCGTCTTCGTCCCCCAGGGAATCGAACACGCGCGCCCACACTTTCATCTCGACACACCAGAGTACAAACGCCTCCGCGGCAAAAACGACGTCGAGAGGCGCCCGAGGGGGGTGGGTGTGTCTCATGAATGACATTACACACACACACACACACAATTTTGTCATCGACTTGTGCTCATGTTGCTGTGAAACACTGATCAGCCTCGTGGTGGCTTTCTCATACTTGTTCACACGCACACACATCTGTTTAAATTAACAGCAAGTCTGTCTTTTCCATCCGAACTCATTTGTAAGATCACACATCTGCTCGGAGCTAATCACAGCGAATGCATCAACGTGCGCGCGTGTGAGGAACTAACACAGTGGCTTTCATTGGCCGCCAGCGCATGTGAGGAAACATGCAGACACGCTCGCACACATTCAAATGTTCTGCCGGCGTTCACGTCAGATCGTCGTCCCGCTCGTCAACATCAAAGACATCAAAAGACGCCGGTGCCATTTCAGCCAATAACCTTCAAACTCCTCCCACCCGTCGGCACGTGCGATGGCTCCGCTTCGAAGGTGGCGGTTGAGTCCAAGGTCGAATGTAACGTTCATACAAAAGTGGGAAAACTTTTCAGGCTATCATCTTTGTGTCGGATTCGGAGTCAAACTGGTTTCAAAACGGAAATCTACAACCTGCTGGTTTCCATGGTAACGCACGCACGCACGCACGCATTTCTTCACTGACAACAACACAGTCAAGAGAACGTACATAATCACAAACCAACACCTCAACACAACTAGTACAAGTAACACAATTAAAGTCATTGACAGGTCAACACAACTAACGCCGCTACACAATCAACAAAACTAACACAAGCAACACAACTAATGCCTTGATGAGACGACAGGATTTTAGCCCTAATATGGGCTCGGTTATCTTTTTGGAGTGTGACATCATCCACGACCAACGATTTGGCCCTACGACGCAAAAATGAAAAGATTGTTTGGGGGATATCGTCCGCGTAGTGTGACATCTCAACGACAACTCTCCGACAGCGCACCTTGACGTCGACCAACAGGATTGCGTATTGTGACCGTTCTCGACATGTATTCACACGCACAAAGCAATGTTTAGCGAAGCTTCAGAGCATGTTTACGTACAAGCGTTAGTGTTAGCGCTAGCTTGCTCGGCTACATAAGGTTTTGTTGGCTGTATGTGAACTGACCTCAAGCGATCCTTGAAGGAACGTCCTCTCCCGAGCACCGGTCACGACCACCACGCGTTTTTCCTCATTTCGCAATCACCCCCTCCACACACACGCATTGGCGCGGTGCACTGTTGTCGTCGCCATGGTAACAGGCGCATCCGGTCGCGTCGACCGGATGCGCGTTTTCTGGTTCAGCGTTTGATTTGACAAGATAAAGCCCGGCGATCGTAAAAGACGGAATACACGTCGTGTAGTGTCGCTAATGTCTGCCGAGATACGGCAAGATTGGATGGCAGTCGTCTGAAAGGAGCGCGATCGGGAAAGACCACATTTGTCTTGTAGTCTGGTCCGGGCATAAACAAAACTCGCACAATAAACATAACCGACACCACCAACAAAATCAACACAGCACACACAACAAAACCGCAAGCGCGCTCGGACGTCGTCCGCTTCGCTTCCTGTCAGCTCGCCGGTGACGAACGACGCTGAGCTTCGCGATGTTGGGTTCTGACACACTTTGCGGGACGCACACACACGCACACACACACACGCACAACGTTGCGCTTCTTACCTTAAGTGTGTTTTCGTGTCGTCAAAAATAAGACACTGACACGAGGGAGTGGCCGTCGCAAACTTTGTGCGGACGCTGCACACTCTCTCTGACTGTGTGTGTGTGTGTGTGTGTGTGTGCATGTGTGTGCCTGTTGACCTCCTTCCATCGGGTGGGGGTGGGGGGTGAGGGGGGGGAGCGAGGGGGGCAACAGTTGCAGGTTATTTTGGGAGCGTCTCAACAAGACCCCTCACACACACGCGCGATTGAACAACACACAAACACACTGCAAAACACACACGTGCACACTCACTTTCGCACAAAAACACACACACATGCGATTGAACAACACGCAACACACACTGTAACACACACACACACTGCAACAGAGACACAATTTATCTTTGTTACACAGGCACACTCCAAACACAGACACACAACCTCGCACACCTACACCCCCCCACACGCACACACGCACACACACATTTGGTGAGTTGTGAGGAAGTCGAGGTCGCTAAATGAACGACAAACGTTTACATTGAAAGTTTTCAACATTCAACATTCTTCAAGTAGCGGCCGCAGTGACATCATCAAGCGTGCGTGCGTGCGTGCGTGCGGCCTTGCCCTCTCAGAGCAGCCGTGACTTTCCTCATGCAGCTGTTCGGGCTTGGAATGGCATCGCAACACACATACACACACACACACAGTTTCCATCAGTGTAATGACACCCTTGAGAGTCAACGTGAAGGTCACGAAGCAGCAAAAGGCCCCGCCGGCGACAAGGTGACGACGAGAGGGAGCGGACGCGAATAAAAAGAGGAAATGAAGTCAAACAAAAAGAAGATGAGGAAGAGGACGAAGATGAAGACGGCAACAACAGTCTGGTCACATGAGCGCCTCCGTCCAGTCACACACTTGTGGCAACACGTGTTGTGGAACACACCAACATCTCCTAAATCACGCTAGCATGTTCTTAAACATGCCAACGTGTGTTCTTCAACATCACACTAACATCTGAACATGTTCTCAAACACGCTAACAGGTTCCCCAAAACACGTGTGTTCTGCAACACAATCGTGTTCTTGAACGCACCGACATGTTCTCAAACACGCTAGCTCGATCAACTTTATTCATATAGCGCTTTCACATACTTGCTATGAAACGTCACGAGCATACTCCAAAACATGGACATGGAAACGTAACGCTGAGATGTGAAACATGCTAACATACTGAAATGTATGTTCTTAAACATACTAACAGGGTCCGAAACACGCTGTTCGGAAACACGCAGAAATGTTGTAAAACACACCGCCATGTGTTCTACTACACGTTTCCCTGTTCTTGAACATCACGTTAACATGTTCTTGAACACAGCGAAACCTTCTAAGACAGGATCACGTTTGCCGTCGTACATTTTTAAACATCACACTCATCAGAACGCGCACGTTCGTGTTCTGAAGCACACCAACATGTCCTAAAACATGCCAAACATGAAGGCGGCACGATACCACGTACAAGATCATCACGACGAGCACAACAAGAGCCGGAAGGACAAAAAAGAACAAAAAAGAATGAGAATAATATTAATAGTCCCAAATTAGCTCAATTCAGCGTTGGTTATTGAATATTAGAAACGTCACTGTGTTGCAATTCCATCCCATGACCGCCAGATGACGCCACAGCAACAAGTGAACTCAACCAACATGGAAACTACAGCAGTGGTATAGAAATACTTCGACAATTATTGTTATTATTATTATTACGAAAACAAAATTCAAACAGTACACGTGATGCTAAAGCCAAATGACTTTTCATTGTTATTCATCATGTGTTGTGTTGCTTTTTACTGCTTTTACAGCGCATCTGGTTTGTAATAACTATCATAATATCGTGTTAATATAAGCCGGCACGGTGGGGAACTGGTTAGCACATCTGCCTCACAGTTCTTGGGACCGGGTTCAATCCCGGCCCCGCCTGTGTGGAGTTTGCATGTTCTCCCCGTGCCCGCGTGGCTTTTCTCCGGGCACTCCGGTTTCCTCCCACATCCCAAAACCGTGCATGCGAGGTTAATTGAAGACGCTAAATTGCCCGTAGGCGTGAATGTGAGTGCCAATGGGTGTTTGTTTATATTTGTGCCATGCGATTGGCTAGCGACCAGTTGGGGGCGTACCCCGCCTCTCGGCCGAAGATAGCCGGGATGCGCTCCGGGGTGCCCGCGGCCCGCGCGAGGAGAAGCGCTACGGAAAATGGAGGGCTGGATAGTATTGATATGAGATAGAGAGTGCAATATTTTGTTCAAATGATAAGAAGATGATAGATGCGTCGTCTGCTCTTTTGTGTCATTCTGACTTTTTGCCACCAGGAGGCTTCAGAGAGTCGCGTTAAACTCCACTCGACTGTTGCATTCAGTCAACTCACACTTACTGACTTTTATTATTATTTATCAAGATTGAAGTTCTACACATATTGTAACTTATGAATGTATCAAATAAAATTCCTAATTTTTCCAAAACCATTCAATTTGTCCTCTTATATAAGTGTGCGTTAAATAAATAAAGCAAATGTAAGAATGAGCAATAAAATATTGCGTAACCAGCAGCAAGCGACGCAAAGCATGATGGGAAATGTGACGCCCGAGGTCACGCACACTCGCTGAAAATGCCGAATGATTTCATCACGTCCACACACGCACGCGCGCACACACAGTGACTGGCTAATGAGTTTCTATATTTCATTTGGATTGGTTGCCAGCTGATGAAGTGAAGGCAGTATCAAATAAATACAAAATAAAACATTTCCAACATGTTCGACATATATGAATCATTTGATACTTAACATGTTCTTGATGTAGCCATCCATCCATCCATTTTGGGAGCCGCTTCTCCTCACGCGGGTCGCGGGCGTGCTGGAGCCTATCCCAGCTATCTTCGGGTCGCCAGCCAATCGCAGGGCACATACAAACAAACAACCATTCGCACGCACATTCACACCTATGGCCAATCAACCTCGCGTGCATGTTTTTGGGATGTGCGAGGAAAGCGGAGAAGAGCCACGCGGGCACGGGGAGAACACGCAAACTCCACACGGGCGGGGCCGGGGCAGACGTTCCTAATATTTGACGAGCTGAAGTTCCAAATATTAGAAACTCGCTATGCCGTCGCGTGGCGTCATTGAATGTACGTTAGCGGTGGCGACAAATACTTTTTCAAGGTAACCGTGGCAATACTGGACAATATCAATACATGATGGTAAGTATGGAATAATCATGTTTGACTTCTATTTTTGGTGTTTTTAATCTACAGCAGCACGCTGCCCAAAACGCTTTGCAGCGGCCGGCGCTGTGAGCGTCTTGCCCAATGTCACTCCGACAGCGGATGGGATTCAAACCGCCGAGCGGTCGCCCTATTAACGAACTATGGAGGTCCGCTGTTCGAAAAACGAGACGGACGGAATGTTTGTGAGGTCGTTTACCTTGAGCTGCAACAGGTGCGCGTCCACGTGTCTGCCGGCGCCGTCTTGCGCCGCCGAGTGCGTCAGTTGCGTCACCCTGGCGCCGCTGGCACGGAGCCACGCCTCCATTTGCGGGAGGTGAAGCAGCACCTGCCAATCGGCGCCCGTGTGCACCGGCGGAGGCTTCTGATTGGACCTGGGGAAAAAGAAGCAGACACGCCCCCGGGGGCGGCGTCATCATCGTCGTCTTCATCATCCTCATCGTCGTGATTCTTATTTGTTTACCTGAGGGCGGCGTCCGCCGACGACGCCCCCCGCCGGTCCGGAGCGGGCGTGGCCGCGGTGAGCGTGGGCGACGGCGGCGCGGGGCTCAGAGGCGACGAGGTCACCGCGCTCATGGTGATGAAGAGGAGAGCGAGGAAGAGACGATCGACACCGGCGTTCACGGGCGGAGCCTGCAGCATTGCAAACGACCAGTGGAAAGTCAGCAGCGCAACAAGGCGAAGGCCAGCGCAACGAGCAACATGAGGTCTTGCGGCAACGTGACATTGAATTCAGTGATTGTTTGCGGCGCCGCCGGAGGGAGCCCGTGCACCGCTGGCGGAACTCCAATGGCAGCGCAGTTGTACACTGCGCGCGTACTCGGGCTTCTTAAATCAGGTCAAAACGCGTCGGATCTTTTGCAACGTCGACGAATGTGATTGACCTGTAATCGATTTACGATGATTCATTCCGGGGGCGGCACGGTGGCCGACTGGTTAGAGCGTCTGCCCCGCAGTTGTGAGGCTGCGGGTTCAACCCCCGGCCCCGCCTGTGTGGTGTTTGCATGTTCTCCCCGTGCCCCCATCCCAAAAACACGCATTCATTGGAGACTCAAAATTGCCCGTAGGCGTGACTGTGAGTGCGAATGGTTGTTTGTTCCTATGTGCCCTGCGATTGGCTGGCAACCAGTTGAGGATGTACCCCGCCTCCTGCCCGATGACAGCTGGGATGGGCTCCAGCACGCCCGCGACCCGCGTGAGGAGAAGCGGCTCAGAAAATGGATGGATGGATGGATGGATGGATGGATTCATTCCGGGGGAGGCGTCGCCGCGCGGCCCGAGGACACGCGATGACATCGCGGCGATGTCATCTCCACGCAACAAAAGACACGATTGACCGCACGCCCGCTGCCGGCCGGACCGGATTTCAATTTGGATTTTTTGTTTCCCCCTCAGCCACTCGAGTGCGGTGCTAAGTTCGGTCGTTAAGTACACGTCCGTTGAAGTACAGTAAAGTTGCAGTTAACCTTTACGACATTTAGGTTTGACTTTATTGTACAATATATTTGGATTTAAGCGTTCCTATATTCCAGCACAGTTTGCACAATGTGATCATGACTTGCAAAAATAAGAAATGTACTTTTTCGCAATAAAGCTTCTGCCTGGTTTTGGAAGAACACATAAGCCTACTATGCAAAAGAATTGGAATTGATTTCATTCTGGCACGTGAGAGGTCCCAGTACCAGGTACCAGGTACCAGGTACCAGGTACCAGGTACCAGGTACCTGACATGAAATCAGACCCAACCTTTCCTGCTTTAGGTCAATTACCGAAATTATTTCGATTTGCTAAATGTCAGAATACTGAGAGAGTGATTTTTTTGGGGGGGGGTACAAAGTCCGAAGTTCACGTAGATTTCAAGAGCATTTGGCGGCCAGTTTCAACTGTCTGAAGGTTTTGGATGTCCTTCCACAAGCTTCTCACAAGAGTTGTCAGGGATTTTGGCCCGTTCCTCCTGACACAAGTGCTGCAACCGAGCCAACTTTGAACAGAACTTTCCAGGTCAGCCCGTCAATTTTCGATCAGGGCCACTCCAAAACACTGACTTTGTTATCCTGAAGCCATTTTGTACGCGGTTTGGCAGTTTAATTGGGGTCATTGTCCATTTGGAAGACCTGGCTGATGTCTGGAGATGTTGCTTCAGTATTTCTACATCATGTTCTTTCCACAAGATGCCATCTATTTTGTCCTCCTGTGGCAAAACAACCCCACGACATGATGCTGCCACCCCCGTATTTCAAAGTTGGGATGGTGTTCTTTTTTCTGCAAACGTAACAATGCTCTTTATGGCCGAACAGATCCATTTTAGTTTGATCAGACCAAAGGACAGGCCTCCAAAAAGAAAGGTCTTTGCCCCGGTGTGCATTTGCAAACTGTAATCTGGCTTTTTGATTTTTGGACTAATAGCTTCTTCCTGGTAGAGCGGCCTTTCAGTTCATGTCGGCACGGTGCTCGTTTCACTGTGGATAACGACACACTCTTCGCACCAGCTTCTGACAGCATCTTCACAAGGTCTTTGGCTTTTGTTCTTGGCTTGATATGCACATTTGAGACCAAAGCACATTCATCTCTGGAACATAAAACCCAAATTGCACCCAAGGATGAACCAGACTTGTGTAATTCCAGTTGTCCTCCTGACGACTTTCCCACGATGTTACACAAAGAAGCAGAGTGTTTCAGGGGTGCTGAATTCAAATACATCCACAAGTGTGACTCTAATGACCTCAAATGTTGTCCGAAACTTCCAGAGACATGACATCATCATCTGGGTTTTCCCAAATTGTTGAAAAGCATAGTAATCTTACGTATGCAAAAAAAATATCCTCTCATTATTCTGGCATTTTGCAGATAGGAATAATTTGGGTAATCCCAATTGAAACAGGAAACGTTGAGTCTGATTTCATGTCAGACAGTAAGGGAAAAAGCTTATGTTTTATCGAGTGTACGTAAACATCTGGTTTCAACTGCATCTTTGCGTTATTATACGTCGTCTGTTTTGTCCCTTTTCATAGATGAGCAGCAGAGTGAAAATGTAATTGTCAATCGATTTTCACGCGTTGAAGAGTGAGCAATTAGCTACACAAATATGATATATTGAACTTTTTGAGAATAATAATGTCTTAAACTTAGATGACGCTTTTCAAGGTACTCGGACGCTTTTGAATTGCGGGCATTATTCATTCACTCCCTGCAGGCGGCAGTCCGACAGATCTGCGTTCTGCGCCATCGCTGAACATCCGACCGCAACGTGGATTAAGTATCGCCCAGGGCCACCACCACATGCGGCCGGGCGGGAATTCGAACCGGCGACCCTGCGGTTTCAGGGTGCACGCTTATCCTCTGCGCCACGCCGCCAATCACCTCACATTTAAGCCGGGTTGAAAGGACCCAAAATGGATGCTACGTGCTAAGGAGAGATTGATGCTAAGCTAGGCTAGCTATCATTTTCTCTGAGTGGTCACATGACTCGAAGTGTTAAAAGAAAAAAAAAAAAGGCAGCTTTCTTCAAGTCTTCATTCTGTCACATGACACGATGACATCATCACATTCTTGCACTTCCTGACATTTTCCCTCCGCTCATCCCGGCTAATGAGGACGTTCCGATCGGTCGACGCCTTCATGCTAACCTCGCGGGACAAACAAGTCGTCCAAGGGTGCGAATGCGAGTCTGTCCATACGTGTCATTGCCCGGCGCCCGGTCCAGGGCGTAGCCCTCACCCGGCCCGGCGGGCAACCGAAGTGACGAATGGCGCAGTTGTTCCCAAACAAAGCATCGGCGGTCCGCACGCTGGGAAAACTTTCGGCACACGCGGGAGGGGCGACCGCCCGCTATCCCGCCGGCCGGGACGCCCGCCCGCTTCTGGACGATTCCGACGCGGCGGGGCGTCGGCCTACGCGGGCCGACTCGACGCGGCGGCGGCGCCGTCGGGAGAGAGTCGGGTGTCACCTGACCCCACCCTACGCTGAGGTCAGCCCTCGCCCTGCGCTTTCCGCTTGCGCTCTCTTTTGACTTTCCCATCCGCTCTTTCCATAAGCTCCTGAAAGCACCATCACACGCGCACACACGTTTACAGATCCAAGACGAGTACGTACCGCATCTGCCGCTCCGCCTGCGTTTACTGCGAGCGAGCGACGGACGAACGCTCCTCTGCGGCCGGAAGGACGGACGGACGGACGGAGGATGATGGAGGGACGGAGGACGGATGGAGGAAGGACGGAGGGAGTGCGGCGGCGGGTCGGGACGGTCCCACTGCGGCCGGCGCTAGCAGCCACAATGCTAATGCTAAGTTAAGCGATGATGCGGCACCTTTTGGACGGGAAACACAAGTGGAGGAAAAGAGAGCAAGAAGAGGAGAGGAAGGGAGGAGGAGGAGGAGAGGGAGACGGGGGGCCTCCGGTTGCCGTGGAAAGTGAAGAGTACGTGATGGAGAGGGCGGGACCGCACTGTGATTGGCCGGCAGGGTGTGGCGCTCCACTCCACGGGGGAGGGGGCGGGAGGACACGCTGGATGACGGGGCAGCTGCCTCCCCTTCCCCCTCCCCCTCCCCCTCCTCCTCCTTCTTCTTCTTGCATGGTGACGCCTGAGGAGGCAGCAGCGCCCCCTGCTGCTGCACAACAACAACATGACAATTGCAGAACAAAACACTTTAGACCAGGATGGGAAAACTGTTTGCTTTTAAAACGAGACAAACGTGACATGTTGTTTGTAAATGACGGTTTTTTTATTTTGTTTGTTTGTTTTTATTATACAGGTATTTTAATAATGAAATAAAAATGTATTCAATGTTTTATTAGTTATAATTAACATAATCATAATTTGTGAATCCATTATTTCAAATAAAATGTTAAATTGCTCATTTTACTGTCTTTGTGTGTAATTATTTAAAAAATACAAAAGGTAAATGCACTATACTAAATACATAAACCAGTTATTTAAAGCATGAAGTAAAATTTTTCACTGTACTAATATTCATTGCCTTATTTATATTAAATTAGCCAATTCTTTAGTAGATTTTTTTTCAAGTAAAACATAGATGAAAAATTATTGAACATATTTGTTCTTTCCATTCACACTAAATAAATTAACCAATGATTTAATAAAACCATAAATATGTACATGTAAATTGTTTTTAGAAAATGAAAAATTGTTAAATGTACAAAAAAATTGTATTTTCGCTAAACAAATGGATCAATTATTCAATGAGATATGAATGCAAATAAATGAAGTGAAGAGCTACACTTTGATCCACTATGAATGTATGAAATATTTCAAGACTCTCGATAATCCAAACAAATGATTTCCACACATCAGACTGACGTCAACCAGACAAACTTCAATTTGGCCTCACGTGGGTGCGAACGCCACGCGTGTTCCTGGTCCACGTGGACAATTTGAGAACGAAAACAAACGGAAATCAAAGCAATATTCCGCAATAGATGTGAGCAGTAAGCTGCCAAAAGAACCATTTGACGTGATATATTTGTATAAAGATAGAACGCCTGCCGATGGAAATAAATAAAGAAGGCCGTGTGAGATGTAGACGGTCGAACACGGGAAGTACAATCTTTCCGAATGTGAGCGCTTTTGTCTTGGTGGAGTTCGAGAGGACGACGCAGGAGACGTTTACACGGAACACGGTGACACGCTGTGGCCTCCCCCGAAAGCAAAACGACGACGACGAGTTCCTGAGCGTTGCGGTTTGTAGTCTCCTAGCTCCCTCCGCCCCTGGTCGTCATGGTAACTCACACAAGCCTTTTAAGGCCAACAACATCCTAGAAAAGAATCGATGCCGAGGTGGCGTCAAAACTTGCTTCGACTTACTTTTCCAGGTCTTCGCTTTGTTCGTTACGTCGTGTGCGTGCATAAATGGATCCAAATTCAAAGTAGTTCATTACAAAAGCAAACTGCCGTCCAAAATGGGACCAAATACCCCACGAGCGCGTTTGACTAAAGTTTCCAGTCCGGAGCGCGCGTGTCCAAATCAGCTGAACGCGTCCACGAGCCGATCACGCGCTGGCCCACTTGCCCTCAACACGCACAAATGGCCGCCAGGTGGCACAATTGCTTCGCGCAAAACATGGCGTCCTCCCGATAATATTGTCGCCAAGTGGAACGAAAGGCGCACTCGCTCCAATAATTGCATATGTGACATGTTCAAGAGAAGAAGAAGAACTAGGAGGAGGAAGCGGGAGGAAGATTCCCCCCGCCAAATCATTTCCTGGAAAACAAGATGTCGGGCTTCCTTTCAGACGTTGTGGAGCTGTGAACGTGAAGGCAATTAGCAGCTGCTTAGCATCCCGCCACCACGAGGGGGCGCAATGTATTTGTCTTTCTGAGAAAAAGGTTTGTAAATTCTGTTGCTTTTGAAACTAAAGCATTCACATACTTTCAAGACTTTATTATTCAAATTCGCTTTTTAAACAGGTGTTTTTGCATCAGCATTTGCTTGACATTTAATTTCGTACGCCGTTTTCGTACTTTTGTCATTTGTGTGCATCGAAGGTATTTTTTTTTCTTTTTGGAAATTCTTGTTGCATCTTTTGGAAGCCAAAACTAATGAAAGCAGATTTCCAGTGAATACAGAGTCAAGTATGACTTGTCAACGATGTCGTTCCGCATCCTAACACAAGGGGCGACTTGAATTCGTTCCGTGATTGTAACTCTCGTCCCGCTGAAATGAATTCCAAAGGCCGTTATCCGTTCCATATAGCGCTCTGTAATTGTATACTTGATGACGTCATTCAACAGAATGAAAATGATTTCCTTTTTGCCACGTTCTCCTTCAATGTCCACAGTTTCCCATTGCGTGTTAGCATTAAGCTAGCTAGCAGAGGCTAGGTGGTCGTTTTAAATACACAAAGTGTAATTGTCGCTTTACATTTTCGAATCAACTTCAGCTGGGAACGGCAAGAAACAGCTCGAAGACCTTTTGGGACAAATCGCTCGGGAAAACCGCCGCTTCGGGCGGGTCAAGACCGCTCGCCTTTGGTCGCGGAGAAAAACGACAAACTGAGGGAGGGCAACAAACAAAAGTGACATTTTGTCAGAAAAGAAAGTTTATTTGGAAACAAGACCAACGTTTTCCAGTTTCCAGTCCTTTGCTCGCTGGTTTCAAATTAAAAGCGGAGCATATTATTATTATTTTAATTGTTTTTATTTTTGTTTTTTTGCATTCGTCACTCAATGTTTTGTTTTGCGGTTGATCGGCCGCGTTCCATTCTCGCCGTCGGGTCCGCCGCACAATCGCCACCGTTATGTCGCTTTAAGCCTTTCGCCAGAAAACCGTCACGCTGTCCTCCTCCCGGACGGGCGTCCTCGTTTCCTCAAGGGCAACCAGTGGCGGGCCGCATTGTAATTTGATTTGCTTCATGAACAATAACTTTTTTTTTTTTTTAATGATGTCATTGATTCTTCAATGAATTGCTACATTTTCCCTTAACTTGCATTTTGCACTCCATCGATCCAATCGCGAGCAAGAAAAACACTAAAAAGGACGTTTCAGGTGCTAGCAGCTTGTTAGCGTCATGCTAACACGTCAACAACGTGATGCGGCCGCCAAGGTGACGTCAAACGGACGACGAGGACGCGCGTCCGGACCGGCTCGGACACACTCCTTCGACACACGCACGCACGTGCACGTGTGGATTCAAAACCAAACTTTCGTCCGTCCGTCCGTCCGTCACCTACTCGAACACTTTTCACATTTTCTTTTCTCTTTCTTAAAACTAAAACATTCCTGTTCATGTTTACGTCTTTCTTCTTCGTTTTTTCTTTGCGGGCTTGAATAAAAAGTTTCTTTCCATCCTGCCGGCCGTGCTGCGTTCAAACGCAGTCGGGATTCCGGGCGTTTTCCTTCCGCGATTCACTGACTGGCGTGACGTCTTGTACTCGGTTGCCATGTTTTCGAGTCCATCAGCAGCGTTTGAGCTGATAAATTCTCATATATTTAGATTCTTTTATAAATGTATTTCCTCTATTTAGGGAAAGGAAAAACAAACGATTGGACATTTAGGCAAAAATATGAAATTATTCATAGTTGAACGTCAAAGAAAAAAAAGTTCCCCTTTAACTGCAAAAACATTCCTGACAATAACATGAATGTTTTTTTTTTTCTTCACTAAAACATGCAGCAGTGGCCTGTAGTGGTTTGGCAGTTCGTCCCTTTCTCCACTTAAGTTTCCCTCCTGAATCCGTACACGGACGCGCACACACATGCACACACACACAAACAGGGTAGAAATGAGAGCACATAGAAATATATCAAAAAAGAAAAGTGATCAAAAGCCACTGTGCTCTTCTCAATTATCTACAAGTGATGACGATGAGGAAGATGAGGTTCCTGTGCTGCAATGTGAAAACCTTTAGGAAGACCTGGAGTCTTTGTTTGTTTGTTTTGTACCTTGGGTGGGGGTGGGAGGTCACGCACAACAAGTCCCGCAGTTGACCCTTGACCCCGTCGAGCACAGGCAACATGAAAACGTCATCGCTATGTGCCAAAAAAGATCCAAAAAGTGACGTCGTGATGCCGTTCTCCACAAGGGGGCGATCAGCCGTCTTCACATTTTCTAGGCAAAAACCAAAACGGGACTCAAAATTGAAATCCAATGAAAAATGTCCGGATTTGTCATATTTCAATTGCTGGCTCAGACAAGATAAAAGCTCATTTAAAAACGGCCACATTACTCAATTTCATGTGAATATAGCGGTCGTCGGAACTCAGCTGAAGTGAGTTGGAGTTTCATTTCGACGATAGCGCTTTGTTGCCAGGTAGGGTCAATTCTACGGCAATTCCTTGCAATTCCATTTCCCGAATGGCGGTCCTGCTGCCTTTTTTCAATTTGCGATTTTTTGGATTGGAGCCGGAAATTGAAATGAGACAAATCGGGTCAACGTTTTGTTCTTTCGAACTGGATGAAAACAACGAGGAGTCCCTTTTTGCTGTTTGCAAACACGAGAAGGGGCGGCGCTCAAACGAGGGGCTCGGGGGGCAGCGCGTGGCGAATCTGCTGCGGCTGCAGGGGGGGCGGCAGCTGCAGGGGCAGCAGCGCCTCCACCATCTCGTGGCAACGGTGCGGCGGCGGCGGCGGGGGCCCGGGGGCGCCGTCGCCTTCGGGGACGTCGCCGCCGTGGAAGAAGAAGTCGCTCTGCAGGATGAAGGCCTCCACCACGGCCTGGTTGAGCTTGGTGATGGACAGCGTGTCTTTGTTCTCAAAGTCGGGCCGCATCAGCGTCGGCCAGAAGCAGATGGACAAATTGTCGGCGGTCATCAGCGTAGTTTTGCTGTGCTGACTTACCCTGGAATGTTTCACAAAGACGGACATCACTCTCGTATAGTCAAAGTCGTAACACAATTTCATGGAACGTACACGATTTCACGCTGCAAATGAAGGCGCTGAGCTGAAACGCACACTCGTGCAGACGGCACTTGCTGTCGTCGTCATTTTTGTCCAGGATGAAGAATAAATACGTTTGAGGATTGTTATATGATCTGCCTACACGTGTTGCTCCACCGTTCGCGTTCAAATATCCGCGGCCCCTCCCCCGCTTTTAAAGCGCTCGGGCGCCTTCATTGGCATCGGCGCTTACAATTACGACATGCAGTTAGTTGGCTAGCTAGCGATGGCTGCACCTCAAAAGGGAGTCTTCCCAGGATGCCCCAATGTGCACAACGGAGCGGTGTTTTGCATTTTGTGTTATTCGCGCTAGCGCAGTATGTTGCCACGCAAAGCATTGTGGGCATCTAACTGGCAGGAAGCAAGTCACGTTGGCTGAATGTCGCATGCCGTCGGGGTTCACTTTCTCTGAACGTCTGTAACGTGAATTGTGTTTGTGGACGCACAAACGACAACTTGACCAGGCGAGGAGGCCACGCTGCAAACAGAACTTTAGAGCAGGTCTACACCCCCCCACATCTGGCTCTCTCCGGCCTCGATGCCTGCTCCTAAACGTCGGCCTTGTAGACAAATCGTCTGTACAGAGGAAGCCACAGCAGCCGTGAAGGCCTGCTTAGAAACTACGGACCTGGAAAGACGCACATCCGCCAACTTCTGCGCAAAGAGTCCCCCGACCAGGAACTGTGCTCCCAACGGCGAGGTGCACAGCGCAGGTTGACGCCTTCAAGTCAGAAGACCGGCAGGCCTGCAAAGAGACTCGCTGGTCCGTGCAGAACAGCATCCGAACAGTATTCCGAAACGGGAATACAAACGGCACATCGGGGAACGCTTGAACAGCAGCGACACCAGAAACGCGTGGCAGGGGATTCAAGAGCTCACCGGCTGCAAGGACAGCGCATCACACCCGAGCCATCGGACAGTACCTGAACAAGTTCTTCGCCCGCTGTGACCGGCGCAACAGTGGAACGAACCCGACCCTATCCTGCTCTTCGGGAGCGCGTCGGAGGCCTCCGTCCGGCTGCGGCGGCACCGGGTGCGAGCCACACTGCGCCGAGTCGACGAAAGGAAAGTGGCAGGTTCAGACGGGGTGACCGTCTGTAAAGAAGCTAGAAGAAGGTTTCGCCGCCATCTTTTACCTCTCGCTAAAAGCGGTCCGTAGTCCCCACCTGCCTTGAATCAGCCATCATTGTGGCAGTACCCAAGAAGAACACTTTGAGCTGCCTGAGCGACTGTCGCCCAGTCGCTCTAACAAATGTCTCACATCAAGGATTCTCTTTCCGATGACAAACAGTTCCACAGAAGACGCAATCAACAGAGCCCTCCCACAATGCCAACACCTGCGTGTGGATTGCAGCACTGCATTGAATACAGTTGTAGCCCGCAAACGGGTTACAAAGCTGAGCGGCCTGGGCACTGACAGCTCACCGCGCGCCCGGATCCTGGACTTCCTCAGCAAGAGACCTCCGAATGGCCTCCCGCACTCTCATCCTGAGGAATGTGTCCTCGGCCCCCTCCTCCGCCATCCACAGCAACACATTTGCTGACGACGCCATCCCTGCGGAGGAGCGCCGGCATCTCAGGCAAAACGGTGTGGAATCAACAATCCGGACTTCAGGAAATCCGAAAGCACCGAGCACACTGGCGTTCCTCTATACAATGCAAAAACATTTGTCTTATTTCTAGTCAAAACTAAATCAAATAAGACGTCACCTAAAAAGGAAGTAGTAAGTTGAAGTCGCAAAAAAACCCAAAACAAACTTTTTGGGAGGTGATCAGTCTTATTTTAAGTGTCATCAGATGAGTGTTGAGACTTTTGACGAGGGAAATGCGACAAAAGATTTTGAGTTTTTCTTTCGTTTCGAGACGGAACTAGAAGTAAGCCGAAGATTCTGGATGGAGAGGGTGGAACGCTTCAAGTTCCTCAGAGTCCACATTTTGGCAAACCTCGCCTGGTCGTCAAAAACTGTACTTGCTCAAGAAACTACGCCAAGCCCAGCTCCCCCAACACTTTTGTAGACCTCCTCAACCACAAGCTGGTTCAGCAGGACCGGGTTCAATAAATAAAGGTCTTTTGGATAATTGTGTGATTATATTTGCCTTTTTATCTCAAGGCTGCAAACTGTAAGATGCCCGACGGATTTATTATTTCTTCCTGTAACATTGACGATAAAGTTGGCTTGTACTGAATTCTCGGTGGTGAACTTCTTTCAACCACCCATGCAGGCAACTGTTTGAGTTTGTTGTTACCTGTTGAGGTGCGTGATGATGTATTTGAAGACGTGATAGTTGACCGGGGGAAACTTCTTGACGATTTCCTTGAGGACCTGCAGACGCTCCACGTAGTCCACCATTTCTGGCACACACACACACGACAAGATGAAAGGTGCTCACGTACTTCGCAGCGACCCGCTCGTCCTGGATCTCGTCTTCGTGGCGCTCAAACACATTTCTCTAAACTCGAAAAGGGTTCATTTGGGAGAGATTTTTCCTACCAATCAATTAATTAAATAAAACGTGAAATGAATATGTAAAATGGAAATTTGCATCAGGATCTTTGTATTATTGACAATTGATCAATTCCCCAATCATTTCATAAAATACGTACAACATTTACATTTGACTCCTATTTTTCATGTAGCAAAAATAAATGAACCAACAACTCAAATATTAGGGCTGTCAAAGTTGAAGCGTTAACTTTGGCTTCATCACAAAAAAGCTAGCGCATGAATCACGCATGAATCACACAATTATCTTCCGACGATATCTGAAATCAGTGATCGCTGACCCCGACCCGTGCGCTCGGCGCCAAATCTCGCTTCAAAGGTCAGCCCGATGGCGCTTTCCAGAAAAATCGAAGTCATATTGGGAGAGTGGGACGCTGAACTCTCTTTTCATGCAAGCAAAACGGGCATCGAGGTTAATCCAAATTCTGATGAGACAAATTCAGCAATTGACACCTTTATAAAATACGTACGTACAATAAATGGTAAATGTAACTTATGTGCTACATTGTTAATGTTACAAATGATTTACCATAGAGCAATAAAACTAAATTTGTACTATTATTATATAATCAATTAAAGAAAAAATGTGAACTGCATTATAAAATTGTAAAGGGATTTGCTTTCTTTGTATTAATGATTTACAATAAAACAATTCATCAATTACAGGCTAAAATAAATGAAAGTGTTACATGTTAAATGTCCCAAATGTTTTCATTGTGTTATTTCCAATAAATCAATAACAAATAAATATTGGCTTGTAACAAAACAATGTGAATTGTTAAATGAATGAATATTTTTTTCCTTTTATTCTTGACAATAAAATCAAGGACTTTGTCATATCGGACTGAGTCGATAGTTGGATAGTTGCGGAAGCGCCGGCCAGTTCTTACTTGCGGCCTCCGCCAGTTCGGGGTGGAGGCTGTACGGGATGAGCGGCTCGGGCAGCTCGGCGAAGAACGCCTTCAGCGCTCCGGCCGCCGCGTTGATGGCCACGTCCAGCGCCACGAAGTCCACGCTCTGATCTAAAGCGCACACAAACGCGCAAATCCCATCAAAAAGACATTTTGCGGGCGGGGCCAGTGGCCAAACCGTCCAATTTCAATCGATTGCTCTGAGAAACAAACAAACAGAAACATTTTGGGGACCAAATCATCTTGTTGACTTTATATAATGTATCTTTGTCATTAATGGAGAAAACTGTTGCTAGGCCTCTCTCAATGAGAGAAATCCCACAGTGGGCCCAGAAATAACTTGAATCTGACAGAAGGAGTAATAATAAAGAAAAACGGAACGAAAATGAACCAATAAAAGTCGTACATTGCTTTCCAATTGTGGTTCAAGAGAATTCTTTTCAAAAACAAAGTCATGAAACAAAAAAATGATGGGAGCCTTAACTTCATATTTTGGTGAGGCTGCAATCACAGGATTTTTGTAACTTTGGACTTGTGCACCTGTCAGCGGCTATTTTGGCCCGCTCTCCATGAGCAAACTGCTCCACTTGTCTCAGGTTTGAAGGGCGCTTTCTCCAGATGCCACGTTTCAGCTCCTTCCGCGGACGTTCAACGGGCCTTCGATCAGGGCTTCAGAATAGTCCTAGGTTTGCCTGTTTTGAGCTGTGTTTCGGCTCGTTATCCCGTTGCAAGACCCGTGCCCTGCGACTGAGATACCTTGATAGTCTTGAGAGTTCATTGGACCCTGCACAGATTCAAGACACCCTGTGCCAGATGTAGTAAAGACAGATGCTCCTTTCACAGTAGGGACAGTGTTCTTTTCTTGCTTGTATGCTTCATTTTTGTATCTGTGAACATAGAGCTGATGAGCCTTGCAGGTCACAAAGCTCCAGTTTTGTCTCATCTGTCTGTGGGACATTCCTTCCAGAAGCTTTGTGGCTTGTTAACAAGCAGTTTGGCGAATTCCAGTCTGGCTTTTTGATGACTTCTTTTCAACAGTGGCGTCCTCCTCGGTCGTCTCCCACGGAGCCCACTTTGGCTCAAACGAAGACGAATGACACTGATGCACCTTGACCTTGAAGTTCACGTTGCATTTCTTTGGAGGTCGTTCTGGGCTCTTTTGTTACCATTCATATCCTTCTCTTCAATTCTCCTCCTGCGGCCACGTCCAGGGAGGTCGGCTCCAGTTCCGCGGATGTTCAATTTCGGAATACTATGTGCAACTGTAGCCACAGTGACATCAAGCTGCTTGATAGCCTTTAGTTTGAATGTGCTCGTCTAGATCTCCTGAGGCAACTTCCTCCTTCGTTTCCTGCGGTCCATGTTTAGTGTGGTACACACCATGTCACCAAACAGCACAGTGTTGACTTGTCAGCCTTCAAAGAGGGCGACTGACTGATTATAAGTTTGAGGGCACACCGCTCCTTGATGGAACATTTCCGTAGGGTCAAATTATTTTCAATCTTTTCTACGGGTACCATCATCGAACAACGATGTGCTCTTCCACTGGAGGACAGAAGGTTCGCAAGCAACCTGTCGGCCTCCGGGAAACCAAACATTTGTTTCAGGTCAAACCAAAATGGAGAAAATGTGCTCAGACACTGACTGGCGACTAGTCTGTTTGTCTAGCTTTCAAATATATATAAAATATGGATATTCTTAACAGCTGACAGGAAAGGGACAAATGTGAAGCTTGACACACACACACACACACACACACACACACACAGGAGAGGACCAGTGAGGAAGACGAGGACAAAAGGAGGACAGCTGTCACACAATCTCATACACACACGTGAATGCGTCACGTGCACGTACAACACTGACACCGCATGTGTCTTGAAGAAGAAGAAGATGAAGAATCAGCCTTTATTGTCATGAACATGCATGCATGCATGCAGACCAAATTGGTTCTCTGCATTTAAGCCATCGCAGCGAACACATACACACGTGAGTGGAACACACCGGAGCAGGGGGCGGCCGAAGCGCCCGGGGAGCATTTCGGGGTATCGGTGTCTCGCTCGAGGACACCGCAGCCGTGAGTCCGGGGGATGTGGGCGCTGGTCCGGTCGGGGTCTTACCTTGGTCAAACTGCTTCTGGATGTTGTCCTGGTCAGTCTTATTGCCACTGACGCGGTACAAGCCTTCGGTGGTTAAACCTGACAACACACACACACACACACACACACACACACACACACCACGTCAAAGTCATCATCATCTCCAACTCACAAAGCGCACACTCAAGCAAAGATGAATGAGTTGATGTCCCTTCCGCTGCTCTGCCTTGTCGTGTGTCGTGTGTGCATAACATCCTTGCGCACACGCAGTGATGACACGTTGGCGGTTTTGTGTGAGCCGCTACTCGAGTCAGAACACTTGTATCCGAAGTCCGCTTTCCCCATTGAAGCGGATCGTAAGTCGGGTCGCTCGTATCCCGAGGCACCACAAGTCAAAAGTACGAAGAAGTTGCCGACTTCTTCGAGAGAAAGAAAATTCATTGCGTGGACGTGACCGGCGGAGGTCGGACTTTCCAAATAAAACAAATACGTGCACAGCGTTGATGTCTGCGGGCTGCCAACACTTCAGTGATGATGCAACACTGGTAGCAATGACCAAAAACTGCCAACCTGGGGCGCGACAGATGCATGCAATCGTTACCTATTTTTATCTTTTAGCACACACGCGCGCACACGGAGGCGTGAGGTTTTTACTCGCACTCAAAAAAGCTAGCATCTCGTACGCGCGGTTTCGACATTTGGTTTCCTTGGTACGCTGCAGGTCACGAGTTCACGAAAGCGTGAGAAAGGATTTGCTGCCAGCGTTCCCGCGGGACAACAGGAAGTCAACTCAACAAAAGACCCACAAATAAAAACAACACACTCAGATCAACAAGATGACAAGATGAAGCCCAAACGTGCCAAATGACAACAGCCGCCGCCGCCGCCGCCGCGCCCTCCTTGCACACGTTCACATCTTTCTTTGGTCCCTTAACTCACATTTTCTCTTTTTTCTACTGACTGACTGAAAAAGTGTGACAAAAGTGATTCATTCTTATTCATTCTACTCAGTACAGTATTGTAACGTTTTTCCTCAAAAAACAAGAATTGTTGTTTTCTCGCGAAGATGACAGATTAACGGCACTTCCATTCATCTCAATGCGGAAAGATGATTTCAGTTACAACGAAACGCACAACTGCAGTTTTGCTTAAAACGTGCTCTTTAAGGTTAGCACAAGATGCTAACGAGGGGCAACACGTGTGTTAGCATGAGAGAGGCACACCGTCGTTAGCGACACAAAGCTAACGTTTTGGTGCCACCTGGCAAACGGACAATAACGAATGGAGTCGTCATTTTCCAGGGCGTGAAGCTGATGGAGGACAGCATACGAGGGCCTCCGAGTGCACCCAGGTGGGGTCCAACTAGCCCCGCCTCCGAGCACTGGAGGCAACCCCCCGCCCCACCCAACACACACACGCCCACACTTTATACACTGGTGTCCACCGAGGGGTTCTATGGACCCCCGGGGCCCCCAACAAACCAGCCTCAGCTGGGCTTTGCCTTCAGGGTTGCCTCACGTTGGATGCACTGCGAAGATCTTACACATACACACTCGTTCAATAACACACACTCATTCACTCACACACAAACACACAGACACACGCTCGTTCACTTCATGTAATCGGTCCGTTGGCTTTCTCACTTCAGGCACCAAAACGAGAGCAAGAGCGAGGGATGAGCGAGAGAGAGAGAGAGCGAGGGATGAGAGGGAAAACCAGTGGACCGAAGCTAAAGCTGTTACAAACTTCCAAAAATGTGCACAAAGTGCCTTCACTAACGTCCATCCATCCATTTTCTGAGGCGCTTCTCCTCACGCGGGTCGCGGGCGTGCTGGAGCCCGTCCCAGCTATCAACGGGCAGGAGGCGGGGGGTACACACTGAACTGGTTGCCACACACAAACAAACAACCATTCGCACTCACATTCACACAATTTAGAGTCGTCAATGAACCTCGCACGCATGTTTTTGGGAGGTGGGAGGAAGGCGGAGCGCCCGGAGAAAAGCCACGCGGGCACGGGGACAACATGCAAACTCCGCACAGGCGGGGCCGGATTTGAACCACGGTCCTCACAACTGTGAGGCAGACGCTCTAACCAGTCGGCCACCGTGCCGCCCCTTTACTAACGTATTTGGTGTAATTAAAAGTTTAATTAAAAAATACATTGATTAATACATTTAAAAAAAATAAAATTAAATAAAATAAAAATAAACAAAAAAATCACTTGAGCTGAGCGGAACGTCCGAAGTCTTTACTGGACTTTAACAGGAGATGAGGCTCGTCCATTTCGTTGGCTAGGGAGCGTACATTCGCGAGGTGGATCGACGGGAACGCCAATCTGTGTCCTCTCTTGCGGAGTTTCATCCGGACGCCGGCTCGCTTCCCTCTGTGGCGTCGCCTCCGCCTCCATGCGCCGAAGACCGCGGACGCCGCTCCGGTGAGTAACTCGGGGGGGGGGGGGGGGGGAACTGGTTGGTGAAAGAAAGTCCGGAGTAGCCTCCTTGATGGTTAGCAAGTCTCCCCTTGTGTACGTGAGTCGTGTCATGTCGCCAAAGACGAACGAAAAACACAAAAACAAAAACAATACTAGAGAGCGCGTCACCGAGGCGACCGCACTGGTAGGCGCCGTCTTGGATGCAATTCATGAGTTATTTGTCGCAGTAAGTGCGTGACCCCACACCCAGTGAAAGAGTCCTAGGGGTGTACATGCAAGTGAATTGATACCGTTTTCCATGTACAACGACTTACAGAAGTGTCCTGTAATTGCTGTGGCCGCACCGCGGAGGCCGAGGACCCCGCCCGAACAATCGGTCCACCTGAGAGGCCCCACCGAGGCGCCCCGACAACCGGCCATACAGTGGGGGCCGCAGGGCCCCCCCGAGCGGTGCGGCGCATTAAAATCTGGAGACGTCAGTGAGCCGAGGGGGTGGGGGCAGGGCTGCCGGGCACCACTGCCTAACAGCCAAACTCCGCCCCACGCACAACCCACCGCCTCCCAGAGGTAGGTGGTGCATTCAAACATGGGGAGTGTGTGGGATGCATTTAAAATCCAGGGGGGCTGGGCGCACGGACCGGGAAACAGCAGACGTTCTGAAACCCGATCCGACACCCGCACCCTCCCGATCCCATTCCAGTACCCCAGGAACCCTTTGAGACGTGTATGTGCCAGATGTGTTTAGTGAGAAAAATATCTACCGTGAGTGTGAGTGATGAAGAGGGATGAAGAGGGATGGCTCCCGCAGGTCGGGCCCATTAGGCCGGACAACCACCCACGAAGAGGGCCATCCCTTTCAGACCCGCAGCACCAATCCCCCCCCCCCCCCCCCCCCACCAGCACACACTACCCGCCCTTGAGCGTGGGAGGTGGATCCGTTTATCACATCTTAAACTCTTCAGGGAAGGTTTAGCAGTGTGTTTCTGAGAATTTATGAAGCACATTTGTGAGGTCACACACTGATGTTGGACGAGAAAGCTTGGCTCGCAGTCTCCACTCTAATTCATCCAAAAGTCTTCTATCGGCTCGAGGTCAGGACTCCGTTCAGGCCAGTCAAGTTCATCCACACCAAACGCCGTCATTCGTGTCTTTATGGACCTTGCTTTGTGCATTGGTGCAAAGCCATGTTAGAACAGGAAGGGGCCACCTCCAAACCGTTCCCACCAAAGTATATCAATACAGGACATCCGAATGCTTCAGCACACCAAGATGTTTTGCACAGTCAAACAGTTTTCGGATTCCCCATCCTGTTCCAGCACGTCTGTGCACCAGTGCACGGAGCAAGGTCCATAAAGACACGGACGAGAGAATTTGGTGTGGATGAACCTGACCGGCCTGCACAGAGTTCTGCCCTCCACCCCGTCGAAAACCTTCGGGTTGATTTGGAGCGGAGAGCGAGCCGGGCCTTCTCGTCCAACATCCGTGTGTGACCTCACAAATGCGTTTCTGGAAAAGTGAGCACAAATTCCCATAAACCCAGAAGAGCTGAAGCGGTTCTAACTGCAGAGGGTGGGACCAACATCCTATAAACCACTAACATATTAACCATATGGCTATGGCTTCAAATCATGTGTGTAACAAGGCAGGTGAGCAAATACTTTTGGCAATATCGGGTATGTTTGTCAGTTGCTGATTTTTATTTAGTCGTGTTCGTCTTTGTCTTGAATCATTTCGGGTGTGTTCATGTACACTATATATCCTTTGTGTATCAATGATCTTATTTCCGACTTTGGCTTTTCTTGAGGCCGACAAAGTTCCCAAATAAATACGACGAAATCGACACACCCCAAATATTTGGGGTTTTAGCTGCTAAAATGGACGGAGCCATTTATGGCACTGCGCACATTTTTTGCACGTCAGGTTTACAAACTTCCATCACGGCCAGAATAGAAATTGAAATACGTACCGAGATTTGTTATACAAATGGTAGTAAAATTCGCCGGTTGATGCAAGAAACCACACCCTAATTTCAGTACTTATCCAATTGTATGATGAATTTTCGGGGCCAGTAGAAGTTCCGCCTGGGCCACCAGAACTTGGTTCACGGTGGCCGCACCGTCCTCAAAATACTCAAAGTAAATGATTTGAACGCTTCAATTCGACTTCAAGAATGTCAAGTCAGCAAAGTGTCCCGCTACGTTGGCACTGTGGCACGCGGCTGACCGCGTTCACGCAGCGAGTCGTGATGCGATCGGATGTCGTTTGGCACGTCGTCTAAATGAGCCCGAAAATCTCACTTCGGCAACAACGTGACGCACTTCCTGCCTCGGAGGCTATTTTGGGAGCACACTGACAACATCTGCGCTCACGAGGCGAGCAACGCTGCAACGCCGTCGTCATAAAGTCATCGCCCGCTATGTCGTGCTTCCTCATTAGCTCCACCGCGAGATCGCGGTTACTTTTTAAAAGATCGGTTTCATGGGTATTAGGGCTGTTCACCTTCAAATCGTTTTAGAATCGATTATCCTATTGACAATTCTATCCATCCATTTTCTGAACTTCTTATCCTCACTGGAGTATAAATAAAGACCATAAAAATCGACCTTTTCTTTTAAAGGTCACTTTTAAAAGAACATTCAACTGGGCGTGACAAACGCACGCCCTTTCTCTTCGTCTTCTTTTCCTCAAAGTGATGTTATATAATAATCTCCCATTTCTTCACAGCGAGAATGAGAGCCGGTACTCAGGAATCCTTGAAAAAACATGAAATGTGTTTGAAATGTGGGTGGGGTAAAGTATCAAAAATGCTTTTGATATGGTGTCCACATGGCGGATTTGATGTTTGGCAGGTTTCGCCCGCAATAACGTTTTAGTCTCGCTTTCATGACTCTCACCACTTCACGCTCGGGTCAGCTACGAGAAGATGCGACACACTTTTCAAGCTGCTCGGAGCCATCAAATATCGCACACTCTACCGGGGCAGATTACGGTGCTGCCATGGCAACCGGGATGTAAAGCAGCTCCAGAAGGTTTGCGGCGTAACCGTGCTGATAAATGGAGTGAATATAAAAGACGGCGGTCAGCTGGAACGCCAACAATAATCCAGCAGACCCAAACGCATTCATTGATTTGGTTTTTTTTGTTTTGTTTTTTTTATTCCCAAGGGCTTTTCCGGTCAGGAATTAAGGATGAAAAGCGCAGACGCCAACATAATAGAAAAACGCCAACGTTGGCTGGCAGAAAAAAAGAATGCAGGAAATTCCCGCTCCCGAAGAGTCAACCACAACACATGAAAAGCGGGTACAAGTGACACCGTTTGGCATTTTTTCCAGATACGAGCCTAACCCTTTCTTTTCGGCTCAGACTTGAGAACTGCCGCCTCAAGAACGGCCTTGCTAGCCTAATGCTAATTAGCAACTATGTTGCGGCTCTTTGACCCTTAAAGCAACGAACTGAACACAAACGGTGCAGCAGCAACATGTAGACAGACAATATACCAGCACTCACAGGGTGCAAGTGAACTCACGTCACATCCCAACTATTTGGCAAACAGTGAACAGAACGGCCCGCTAGCTTATTGCGAATATGAATGGAAAATGTCACTGACAGGCGACTGAACAATTTTTTGGTTTTTGTTTTTTTAAATCAGTATTGTCACTATTGTTGTTGTTACAATTTCCTTGTTTCTCTATTCAATTGTTTTTTTTCCCTGAAATAAAGAATGAAGTAAGTAAAGCTAACAGCATCGACGGTCACAATTTTGCAACCCTTTGAGCGACAGAAACACAAAACGGTGCAACAACACATGTAGACAGGTCAGAGCAGTGATTCCCAACCAGTGTGCCGTGAGAGCTCTTCTGGTGTGCCGCGGGAAGTTATCAAATTTCACTTAATTGGTCAAAATATTATTTATTTACAACCAATTATGTTTTTTTGAATCCATCTATGCCAGCGGCATATAAAGACAGACAGAACAAATCAATGCTCTTCTATGAGATGGCAGAAAGTGTATAATTGACTCGTGTACCCACTTTTTGTTTGTTGGTGTGCCGTGGAATTTTTCAAATGTCAAATATGTGCCTTAGCTCAATAAAGGTTGGGAATCACTGGGTTAGCGTGCACAACACATTGCTCGAGCGTGGTCATAGCAAAGCGTTGGCGCGCAATCGTCACATCGGCCCGCGATGTGCTAACCGCGGCACCGTGCCTTCAAATTGTCTTTTGATTAGCGTTATTTTTGTTCCAGTGACGCTGTGAATGTGAGTGCGAACGGATGTCCGTGTCTACGTGTGCCCTGCGACTGACCGGCGACCAGTTCGGGGTGTCGTCCGCCTTTCGCCCCAAGTCAGCTGGGACGGGCTCCGGCGCCCCGCGACCCTAACCGGGATAAGCGGAGTTGAAAATGGATGGATGGATGGATGAAGCTCATTTCAAGTTTGCTCAACAACATTTGGACAAGCTAGTTAAATACTGGGAGAATATAGTCTGGTCTGACGAGAGCAAAATGGAACCGTTTGGATGCCATAATTCTTCACATGATTGAAAATCTGCTGCCATCTACGAGGATGCTGAAAATGAAACGAGGGTGGACATTTCAGCAGGATAATCATCCAAAACATGCTGCCGAGGAAACTCTCAATTGGTTTCCAAGAAAAAAAAAAATAAAAAATCAAGCTGCTGGAATGGCCCAGCCAATCACCTGACTTGAATCCAATCGAACCTCTATGGAAAGAACTGAAACTCGAGGTCCGTAAAAGAAGCCCACGGAACCGTCAAGATTTGAAGACGGCTCGTGTGGAGGAATGGGCCAAAACCGCACCGGAGCAATGCATGCGACTAGTTTCTCCATCCAGAGGCGCCTTGAAGCTGTCATTGCAAACAAAGGCTTTTGTACCAAGTATTCAATGAATACCCCTTGCCCTGTTCAATACTTTTTCACATTATGACACACAACTGAATCTCTGAGCGTATTTGTTCAACTTTCTTTGTATGGGTTAGGGTTACTTGGGTTGTTCCAATCATCTGGTGAAATGCTCATGTCAATAGCCCCTTTGGAAATATATGCAGTGAGAAAAAGAGTCACTTGTTAAAGACTTATTTCAGAAACGCACCGTGAGCAACGGTGACTCCCCGCATCCGTCACTCCATCGACTGCATCATCTTTTCTTATGATGGCGACACACACTTTCTACGACATACCACCCGCCACACATACTCTGTTTATACGATGCATATACATCCTCTGTTCAACTTTGAGGTGCCTCAACTTGTCCAACTTCCAACATGTCGGCATTTCTCGCCCTCATAATCGAAATGACAAGCCGAGATTCGCCGCCTAATCTTGACGGTCTACTCAAAAGCTGTACTGATCTCCGATCCAAAGCGATGCAACGCCGCCATCTACTGGCGTCCGCCTATCACTACAGCCGGGCGAGACCCTCCAACCCGCCAGGCCGATGGAAAGCGTACTTGACAAATATATTCGTCGCTTGGATTCCAGTGGCCGAATAGAAACGCCCACTGCGGTCAACGACTTAAGACACCTGAGAACGCTTTGAAACTGTGAACAAAAAATGTATCTCATGTACATAAGAATGGACTGCCGCTGTACTCAAAGTAAAGTTTGGCTGAAAAGATTCCAACTTGAAGGAGGTGAAGACAACATTCCATGTTTACGCACTTCCAACTGCAGCAGGACTTCACGCTGGAATCTGCCAGTCATCGGGGCTCCCGACCAGACGCGCGCTCCCGGCGTGCGCCGGGGCGGCATCCCCGGCGCACGCCGCCGCACGTGTCCGGGGAGGACGCCGTGCGCAGTCCGCGACGGGCCGTCGGCTGGTCGACGCAGGCCTCGTACGGATGATTCAAAAGCGACTTAGTATCGATTCCACAACACGCGCAGGCCTTTCTTGGGAAAATACCATCATCATCATCTAACTATATCTTTTTATACACATTCTTGCGCGCTTAACATGCAAGTATGTGGACCATATGGTCTGCTTAAAAGACCTTTTTTTTTGGTACAAAACGTTTTGAAAGTGAATTACTGTACAAAGACACAAAATGTTATTGAGCGAAGATGCTTAAAAACATCACAATTTACAAATTGAGTATTTTACTTGGTACTAAAACCAAGTAATTCCACTTAGATGATCAAATTCTACAATCCTGTGACATACTAAAAATATGTTTATGGGTTGAGGACTTTTCATTACAGCCGGCACGGTGAAAAACCGGTTAGCAGATCTGCCTCACAGTCATGGGGACCAGGGTTCAAATCCCGGCCCCGCCGGTGTGGAGTGTGCATGTTCTCCCCGTGCCCGCGTGGCTTTTCTCCGGGCACTCCGCTTTCCTCCCACATCCCAAAAACATGCATGCTAGGTTGAATCCCCGTGGGTGTGACTGTGAGTGCAAATGGTTGGTTGCTTCTATGTGGCCTGCGATTGGCTGGCGACCGGTTCAGGGTGTACCCCGCCTCCCACCCGAAGATAGCTGGGATAGGCGCCGGGAGCCCGCGACCCCAGTGAGGATAAGCGCTAAAGAAAAATGGATGGATGGATGGACTTTTCATGACATTAGACAACAAAAACAAAGGAATTGACCTTGCCGGTCCAATACTTTTGGAGGGGACTGTATTGCCGAGTCAAAAGTCATCAAATTCGTGAGTCGAGTCTAAGTAACGTTACTCGAGTCCACACATCTGTTAAACATATGCTAAACGCTTAGCGTTGCGTATTAAAAAGTGTGCTAAATGCTTAGCGTTATTAGTGTATTAAAAGTATCTGATTGTGCTAAAATGATGCTCAAACTATCTTCTTGGATATAAAAGTATGCCATTGTGCTATGACGCTTGAGCTTTGATGTTGTTGCGCAACGTGTTCGGACGGCGCGCGGAAAATTCCGGGAGAAGCGGTTCGCACGTAAAAGCCGAGCGGACGGCGCCGCGAAGCAAACAGGTGAAGAGAGAGAAAAGGACGAGTCCCCACCCGTGCGCTCGATGTAGTCCACACACTTCTCGACGAAGAGCGGGATGGGTCGATCGGGGGCCACCAGGTTGCGCAGCGGCACGCCGAAGTTGTTGCTCTCCCACGTTCTTCGGGTGGGAGGGTACAGCGGCTTGGGCGGCTTCGAAGATTTGGCCTGAACCAAAAAACGTTCGTCAGAAAGTCTGCTTTGTTCTGTCTTTCGGCCCAACCAGCATTTACATCAAATAACACAAGTGCAACTTTTTAATAAACATGTTTTTACTTCAATGGATGCAACCAACATTCTTAATACAAATTTTAAAAAAGTTCAACTAAATTAATTGCAACAATTATGGCATGACTTGATTTGTTTAATTAGAAATCTATTTTTTTTTTTTTTTTTCAATGAAAAGTCCTTAATTTTTATTTTTTCATTAAAAAAAAAAATCAGGTCCGTTCTAGTAGTAATAATAATCTAATAATTCAGCATTTTCCCTATCAAATTCCATATAATCATCCAAATAAATGATCTGTTGCCTGATTTTCTGAAAAAAAAAAAGTTAACATTGTACATTTCAAATGACTTTCAATTTATGTTTTTGAAAAATTGATTAATTCATTAAATAATAACATTAAAAATTGAAAGTAGACCGCCGCATATTTGCTGTTTGGCATTTGCAAATTCACCTATTCGCAAATTTGGGGAGAAAGCGACCCTCGAGTTCGCAGGAACCCCCTGCTTTTCTTTTGGAACAATCTCCTGCCCTTTTGCAGTTTGTTTTACCCGAGCCCCTACTTATTTGCAGGGTTTTTTTTTTTTTTTTTTTTTTTTTATATCTGATCCCAGCCTATTAAGTGTTTAGTTTTTTTTCATGGCAATTTTACTGAGCATCAACCATTTGTGGATCTTTAGGGGTCGACTGTAAACTACTTCACATATTTTACAAATGTTTTTTCCTTTCCTCATCTCCAATTGAGCCAGCCCACCTGTCCCTTTCAAAACTCTAATGTGGCGCTTGCGTGGGCACAAAAGCTTGCCCAACCTGGATTATAATGACAATGACGATGAAGGTGAAGTTTAAAAAGGGCAAAGGATGAAGGTGAGGGAATGACTGAAAAGACATCAAGCAGACACAAAATGTGGGACACAAGAAGAAAAACAAGACGAGGGGAAAAAAACGGAGAATAAAAATGCAAAGACTGGAGACGGACGGACGGGAGGGGGAGGACGGGGAGAAAAAGTTGGAAAAGAAAAAGTGCATCAAAGGAAAGGAAGAAAAGATTGAAGACACGGAGGAATTTTCAAGGAAGAGGAGGAGGAGGAAGATGGTGTCAGCTGAGGAAACGAGGAGGAGGAGGAAGGCAAACCGGGAGCGTATTATGTTAAGTTGGCGGGCGCGATGAAGGCAGCACGGAGGACGACAACGGAGACGTTCCTTTCCCACAATGCGTTGCTCTTCTCCGCCGACGGCGGCGAGCGCTAAAAAGGCGGGGTGCTTTCGAGGGCGGAGCCGTCATCTCGCCGCATCAGAATTTGGCTGACGACAACACACGACAAAAAATGTGCTTGTTTTCAAAGCACAAAAGGGCCAATCTGGCTTTCTGTTGACTTTTGCCGAAACTTCAGCTGGGAGCGACTTGAAGCCTCTTTTTTGCTGAACTCTTCTCTATTTGCCAGGCTGCCAAACAAATCACCTGTCATGTTACCCAAACCCCCCCCCCCCTCATTTTACAGTTCTAACGGGCCGGCCCTGTGAGGGAAAGCGGAACCGCAATGTGACCTCGACAAAAATGAGTTGCAGTCGGGGGATTCCTTTCCCACAATGCCGTCGATTCATGACGGCCGTGCGGCGCCCGCGGCACTTTCTCCAGCCATTTGCACGCTAATAAATGTTTGGTCACACACCATTATTTTGCTGACAAACCACGTCGCACAAACCAAACGTCTGACAAATGACGAATGTCAGCGCGCGTTCACGATGGCGTCTCGCCGTTGACCGCGCCCGCTCAACGGGCTTGGAACGGCATCGCCGTCGGCCCCCCAGACTCGACCGCAAGAAAAGAGTCTTCCGAGCGCTTTTGATGACTAGATTCTAGTCAATTCTAATGGAATAACAATTGAAGAGACTCTGGCACAGCGTCTCGGGATCTCTTTTGACAGCCTCTCTTGATTCCGCGATGAGCTCGAAAGGGGAAATACGATTTCGCATTGTCTCCAAATATTTGCATCAAATTCAACAACCGACCAGGATTATTTTTGACAACGTGCAAGTGAGCCAAAGCTTCTCGATTTGGACCGATCGTGTCGTCACAATTCAGCTAACTTACATCAGGCTGCAGCCATACCGACTTTCTTCACGCATGACTCGGCAGCGAGGCTGGGCAAAGATCCCGAACCACTTTCATGCAAAAGTCCACAGTCTAACCTCTGACCCCGCGCTTCCTTTATCCACCTACCGTGCAATATTCAATGAGTCTGTTCTTTTTCAATTCAAGTCTTTTTCTCCTTGCGTTATTACGGACCGTTTTTCTTTTTGTACATTTGATCTGAACCTGTATTAACTTACAGTATGTCTGCACTGGAGAAGGAGCTGCTTTCAATCTCATTGCATGTACGCATTGTAGGTGTAGAGTGATAATAGAAGGCATTCATTTCAATTCTACTCCACTGGATGAACCGCGAGCATGTCAAAGCCAAAAGGTAAGGAGAGCTGCATCGGATGCACAAATGTGCACGAGCTGCTGAGAAGCAGCACAACATATCTGATTGCTCGCTCAAGTTTATTGAACTACAGTGGAGCACTGCATATTTGCGCTTCGTCATCCACAGATTTCGAGGGGGAATCCATCCCCCAGAATTTGCCGCTTATTTGTGGGGGGTTTCTCAACCCTCTCTTATTTGTGTATTTATTTATTTGTTTTACCCAATCCCTCACTTCTGTGTTTTTTGACCCCATCTCCTGGTAATTGGCTTTTTTTTTTTTTTTTTTTTTTTTTTACCCGATGCCCGGCTCATTCATGATGTTTTTGTCAGGAAAAACAGTAAATGTTTTTCAATGCAATTAAAAATCCGCATCAATGATTCACAAATGTCACTATTGGCGGTAGGGCCCGCTCCTTCTTCCCCGCAAATAGTGGGGGTCTGCTGTATTTTGAAAAGAGCGCCTGAGCGACACACACAATTTTGACCATTTGTGTCGTTATGATTTGGCTAACTTACATCAAGTGTCAACACCGATTATTTGGAGCCAGGCTAACCAGCGGAAGCTTCATTTGGACTTGAAGGGGTGAGCATCTCCTGCTCTGGAGGAGATGCTCAGCGTCTCCAATAACGCTTGAAAAACGGCCTACATCTGTTGCGAGTTCAGAAAATAGGATCTCGAGGGCTCAGAAACGTGGCTGAATATCGCGACAAAGCGGCTAACTTGTTTGCTTCGGCCCCGTCGTCACGGTAACGAAAGCCATGCTCGGCATACTGCACGAGACAGTACGCCGCCCCGCCCCAAAAGCGAGTGAATTCCAGCAGTGTGACAAGTGGATCTTATGTCTGCTGTTATTGATTGATTGATTGATTGATTTTCATTTGTAGCTTTTGACCCAAGAATGTGAGTCATGTCATGAATATAGACCTCAGAAACCTCCTCACTTGTTGAAGACAAACCTCTGGTGCCGGCTGCTGACGTTTGCACACTTCGTCGTCCTGTTGAGCAATTCTAAGGTGCGGTGTCGGAATCATGACGTCAAAATGTGAACGGCACGATGAAGATGATGACGATGACGATGACGATGATGATGTTTCGCTAGCAATTCTAACCGAACCACGAAATGCGCTGCGCCACCGACGGATCAGACACCTTTGGACTGACCGTATGAAGCACTTTAACTTTATGCAGACCGGACTCACCTTATCGAGATACAAAATGCATGTTTTCGATCTGTGTTGCTTTTAACCCGTCTTAAGCCTCAACCACATAAAAACATGCAGACAAAAATTAAAAAAAAGAAATATGTCGGCAAAGCAGACCGGACTCACTTTCTTGGGTTCCTTTGGCGTCTTGGGCGTCTTCTTCTTCTTCATCTTCTTATCTTCCTGCTCGGGGTCGGAGGTGATGGCGGGGTTGTCGATGCCACCCTTCCAGGGGTCCGCGGGAGACAGCAGCGGGTCCTCCTCGCTGCCCCGGTGGGCCCTTCCCTTCTTCTTCTTCTGCGTGGTGGGGCCCGTCTCCTCGCCGTCGCTGTCCAAGTGGAAGCGTCTTTGGTAGGCTTTGGTCTTGCTGAAGAGGATTTTGGAGCGGTGTTTGTACTTGGAGGGCCGGCGTCCGGTCTGAGTCTTGCGGTCGTATCCGTTCTCGTCCTCTCCTCCCCCGTGCAGGCCGAACGAGTTCCGGATCTTAACTAGGCGGCGGTGCGCGTCGTCGGGCTCGGCGTAAATGTCGTCGGTGTGGAAGCCCCTGGTCCTCGGCAGGGTGTCTGCGGGGTCTGCATAGTTGTCCGAAGCTTCCACGTCGTCGGAGTGCGTGGCGGGTATGCGCGGCGGGCGGCGGTTGCTTCGCATTCCGGCTTCGATGGTTTTCAGCAAGTTGGGGTCCAATTTTTTCACATTGGGTTTGGATAGAGCCGGCTTGGGTCGAACGGGCGGAGGCACTTTGTGGTTGCGTTCGTTGTCGCCCAAAGGCGTGCTGTGGACCGGGTACACGTTGCCCTCCAGGTCGATACGGTACTTGGTGCGCTCGCTGGGCGTGGGAAGAAGCTGGACGTCGTCGCCTATCGGACTGTACGGCGGGGGGGCTTCGTTGTCGTCGTCGGACTCCGGGTAGTACGTGTTGTAGGCCGGAGAGTGGCTTTGTGGCGAGGTCTGGAAGACGTCTTCAGCGGCCCCAGTGGTGCACTCCCTCGACGAGCTGTCAAACAAGAAGGAGCTCTCAATATTTGGTTTCTTCTCCAGCACTTCGTTGAAGAAGGGCGTAAAAACCTCCGTCTGCCGGTGGTACTGCGACAGCGAGTACAGCGCCGTAAACTTGGCAGCGATCTCCGTGGCGATGTGCTCGCCTTCGGTCATCAGCTCCTTGATGGCGTCGTTTTCAAAGAAGTCTGCCTGGCTGTCTGTGATGGCTACCATCTGGACGGGGATCACGTCGTGGACCTCTGCCAAAAAGGCGCGCAGCGTCGCCATGGACGCCTTGCGCTTGGCCGAGTAGACCAGGATGTAGCCGTGCACCAGCTCATCTTTGCGGACACCGATGGCCGAGTGGTAGGAGAGGACGGCGACTTGAATCCTCCTCCTGCTGTCCCCGATGATCTTGTCCAGTAGCAGCGTGTTGGCCTGGCCCGGCTGCCCGGCGCTGCAGCAGTGCGACTCCAGAAAAGGCGAGAGAATGAGTTCGACGCTGAAGGGGTCCCAGCACATGGCGCACATAACGATCCGGAGGTCGGCCTCCGACAAGTCTTTGATGGAGGGCAGCGGCGCCAGGACATCAAAGTTCTGCTTGAGGCCGTCCAGAACCGCTCGAAGGCCCTGCTTGATCTGGAACTCCGTGAACTTGCGCGGAAAGGCACCGGTCGGAATGTCCACAAAGGTGCACTGCAGCTTATTGGCCAACTGCTGGCCCTGGTGCCGCAGGATGGGTATGTTCTTACACACGCTGTCCCTCTGATTGGCCAGGATGAGGATAAACGGGAGAGGAGGAGAGAACTTCTCTCTCCTGCCCTGGGCGATCTCCGCTCGGATCCTGCCAATGCAATCCCCGATGCAGTTGAGGGACTCGATGGAATTGAAGACGCAGAAGCAGCCGTGCGGCTTGAACGTGGACACCCAGGTGTGACTGAAGAGCAACGTGGAGTTGACGTCCACGGGCAGAAGCTCCATTTCGTAAATTTTGCCATCGAGGGCGTACTCGTCGTCCGTGGACTGAGCTCGAATCTCATTGGCTAGTTCTTGCGAGAGGCCCTCCCTTCCCAGGAGGCAGAGGTTGATCTTGTCCACATTGGCAATGTTGTAGTAGAGGTTCGAGCGGCCGTGGTCCAGCTGAACCAGCCTGTTGGCGAGAACCTGCTCCACTTTCAGGTCCACGCAGTTGTGCCCGCTCAGGCAAGTTTCCTTGGTGGGGTGGTAAACGAAGCCGATGTGCTTAAGGAGCAGCGACTCACGGTCCGGGGCCAGTTTCTGTAGCGCCCGGTATCTAGGCTCCTCGTTGAGCACGCTGTGAATTTCACTCATCTTGTCGCAGCTCGGCGTGGCGTTCAGATCCAAGTCGTAGAAGAGCTCGGCGTGCTCAAAAAGCATTTCCTGAAATTCCTCTTTGGCCCGCTCAACTATTTCCTGCTGGTGTCTACAGTAAACATCCCTCCTATCTGATTCTGTGATGAACTTGGAGGCTTCATCCTCCATAACGAAGCACATGACTTCCTCCCAAGGCTGCCCGGCACTGATAAAGTGAACCCTGTCCAGCGTCTTCTTGAACCTCTCCTTCATGTCTACCCTCCTCTTTTCCGACAGCAGGTGCTGGACGTGGTTGTGGTAAATCCTCTCGCCGTCGGGCGTGCTCAGGAGGTCGAAAGGTATCCGCCGGTCGCTGTTGTCGATGTGGTCCGACTCGTCCCACGGCGTCTGTTCCAGTACCACAAACCAACACTGGAAATCGGAGCGGTTGCGGATGACGCTTTGCGCCTCGGCCCACGTCAGGTGCTCCACCTCGTCCAAGCGGCTCACGAGGTTGTTGAGGGTCTTGGGCAGAGTGGTCAGGTACTCCTCTCGCCTCCTCTTGATGTGCTCTTGTTTCAGCTGTGCAATGTGCTTTGTGAACATGCTCCTGCCCTTCCTTGAGCCCTCCAAGGTGACGAACTCCTCATAGTCGGGGTTGCCCTTTGTGTTACTGACCACCGCTTTCCACGTGGTGTGGTAATCTCTAACCATCTGCACCATGAGTTTCTCAAATCTTTCCGTCACTGAGGCAACAAGCTGCCTTTGGACTTTATCGGCCTCCAAGTATGGCACCATTTTTGGCTTGCCCCTGGTTTTGTCCAGCTGCTGGATGAGAGCGTTGAAACAGAGCTCCACATTGATGTTGGCGCGCGCCGACGTCTCGACAAGGAGCAAGTTCTTCTTGCTGGCCACAAAAGTGTAGAGGTCCCTCAGGTGCTGATCTACAAACTCATCACATTTGGTGGCAGCGACCACAATGGGTTTCTTTGACTTGGCGATTTGAGAGTAGAGGCCATTGACAAACTTCATTTGGTCATCAAACTTCCTGTTGCAGCCCTTGCTGACGTCGACGCAGAGCACAAAGCCGTCAATGTTCAGCTTCCCGTCCGGCATCTGCTTCTGGTCAAAGTCCTGCTCGAGGCCCAGCTGGTCCGTGCAGATATACATGAGCTTTTCGGCAGACTGAAGCTTGGTCGTCGCCGCCCGTTTGCTGTACTGTTGCATGTTGGTGCTCCGGTGCGCCTGAAACGTCTGATCATCGATGAACTCCGTCTGCTCGATGACTTGGATCTTACAGTCCAGTCCCTCGTCCCCCCTGTGGGGAACGTCGCCCCAGTACAGGAAGTGGTCATTGTTCACCACGCGCCCCCCAAAGTCGATTGTGCTCAGCACGGACGTGTGCTCCGAGTAGTAGTCGTCGGCGTCGGGACGCACGTATCTGTTGCACAGGCACGACTTGCCCACGCCGCAGTTTCCCTTGTCTTTCTCCGCCCCGGAGAGGCCAACCACGCTGACGGCGAATGTCGGGGGGCGCGCATCCTTGTTCTTGGCCATTATATCCTCAGGCTCATCGCTGAGTCGCTGGCTGTCAGGAAAAAGCTCAGGATATCATTCCTGTCAGTGGCACGCCAGCGGGTTCATCTTCGGCCTCCGGGAGCGAGCGGTCCCACGTTCCCCTCAGATCTTCTCGGAGCTGGCGAACTGCGGCCGGCTTCTCCTCTTATCACCTGCCTTGCGAGACACACAATTGGAGCCGGATTAACGCGTGCACGCTTTACACGGCAACAATTCGCTGCTTGTTGCTGTTGCCTCTGAGACGTAAGCAACAAGTCTGCTCCACTGATATGCCATAAACATCCCATCACCAAAGAATTGCCGGAACACACAAAAGCAACAACACTTTCAATGTCACATATGTGAAATACTGTGCGCCACATATCATTTTTTTTTTTTTTTTTTTTTAAAGTTCTCCCCCCCCCCTGGTTTACTTTACAATAGCGTCCTTTTCTTTTCACCAAACTACTGTCACCAATGAATTTCCCCGGTGCGGGATCAATTAAGTCTTATCCCTCGTATTGAGACAAAATAAATATTTAACGCGTCACCATTTTTCTCACTAAATATATTTCCAAAGGTGCGATTGACATTACATTTTCACCAGATGTTGGGAACAACCCAAGCAGTCCATACATACAAAGAAAGAAGAACAAATAACATCCGAAATTAAGTTGCGTGTCGTAATGTGAACTGACACAGGGAAAGGTGAGGTGCAAAAAAGGGCATGGAAAGCCAAGAATCATCAATAATCAAACAGCAATCCAGCCCCTTGTCAGTCCAAATGAATCTCAGCTGCTTCAATCCGACTTGATGGCCTACAAAAAGGTCTCATTGCCAAGGTGGGAGTCAAGACGCATCTCAGGATGGTTAAGAGCAGAGAGCTTAACTAATTGTTGCAAAACATAATGGCATTGGTTACAGGCGCGTATCGAAGCTTCTGAACGATCCAGTGATCCACGGTCGGGGCGATAATACGGAAGCGGAAAGCCAATCGGACCACCATGAATTTGCCTCGATCAGGTGCTCCTCGCAGGATTTGTGCAAAGAATAATCAGAAGAGTTTTCCAAGAGCCAAGAAGCACCTGTGGAGCGCTTCAAAAAGACCTGGAATTAACAGGCAGCGTTGTCACAAGGAAAACGGTGAGTAACGTACTGTATGCACGCTCACCACGCAGGACCCAACATTTAGACAAGCCGGTTAAATACTGGGAGAGTGTAGTCTTGTCTGATGCGAGCAAGCAATGAAATGCTTGTATGCCATAATGCACAACACGTTTCGAGGAGAAATGGGACTGCACATCACCCTAAAAACACCACACCCACAGTCAAGTTCGGAGGTGGGAACATGATGGTGTGGGGCTGCTTTTCAACAAATGGTACTGGTTAACTTCAGATTACTGAAGGAAGGACGAATGGGCAAACGTACAGAGACATTCTTGACAAAAATCTGTTGCCATCTACGAGGATGATGATAAATGAAACGAGGGTGGACATTTCAGCATATAATGATCCAAAACATAATGCCGAGGAAACTCTCATTTGGTTTCCAAGAAAAAAAATCTCAAGCCGCTAGAATGGCCCAGCCAATCAATCACCTGACTTGAATCCAATCGAAAATCTATGGAAAGAGCTGAAATTCACAGTCCATAAAAGAAGCCCACGGAACCTTCACGATTTGAAGACGGCTCGTGTGGAGGAATGGGCCAAAATCGCACCAGAGCAGTGCATGCGACTAGTTTCTCCATACAGAGGCATCTTGAACCTATCATTGCAAACAAAGGCTTTTGTACCAATTATTCAATAAATACCAATACTTTTCAATACTTTTTCTCTGTGTCATCTCACATTATGACACACAAGTTAATTTCTGATCTTATTTGTTCTACTTTGTTCTTTGTATTTACAGATTGCTTGGGTTGTTCCCAACATCTGGTGGAATTTCATGTCAATGGCACCTTTGGAATATATTTAGTGAGAAAAATGGTGACGTGTTAAATACTTATTCAGCCACTGTATTTTGCTAGGTCGCCTTAAAATTGGAAATCGGATTTTTGTACAAAAAACAAAAAATAACCGACTGTTTTATTTTAAGGTCATATCGGCCATCGAACAATTCGAAGTACAGTGGACTCCCGCATTGTTGCGGTTCAGCATTTGCGAAATGCACTTATTTGCGGTTTTCTGGGGGGAACCTACTGTCCCCCCCCCCCCCCCCGATATTCACAGAAACCCCCGCTTCTTTGCGGGAGTCAGTTTTTCCCCGATCCTCTGCTTATTCAATTATTAGTGTCAATTATTTACTGATTGTGGATATTTGTGGTCCTGTACGGTCCCCATCGCCACTGGACACACGAGTAAGTCAACAGATGATAATGTTCAAAGAAATTCCAAAATAAGGAAATGTATAATAAGGGAAAAGGGGAATTCACAATTCCAGTCGTATCCACAATGTAAACAACCAATTACTGATACCAAAAATGTGGAAAATCTAAAAATAGTAGAGTCCAAACTGGAAAAGAATGAGAAAATACAGATTTCTCTCCAATGTTTCAGCCTTTGAAGCGTGACAACGGCTTATTAGGAGGCACAGAGAGTGACTCGCCCTCGTCCATTTCACTTTGCTTTTTCCCCCGTGCGGCGAAAAAGACGCGCTTTGGAGGCGGATAAAAATGGCCGGCAAGTGCGGCCCTTTGACAGCCACTGACCTGAAAAGATTTGCTCGGCTGTGACAGTCAATCACAGAAACCAAAAGCGAGCGCAGATCTGTTCTCATGCCGCCGCGACGTTTCAGCAACAAACCTTCACGCTACGCAAAATGAGATTATTTGCATCCATCAAGGTCCGGCGGGAGGCGCGTGATTGACGAGCGCGTCCCTTTTGCCTGCCAATCAAACTGCGCAAGCAAACAAATTGGCTGCACTTCCGGAGGGGAGGAGGACGGCAACGATCGCTCCCGTTGTCACGCGACCTCTTCAAAGCAGGACTGCCCGATATGGCCGTAAAATAAAGTCTCCAAAAATACCCTCTACATTTGGCACGGCACAGAAACCCAACTTTGAATGATACAAAAACAACAACGAGTATCGAGAACGAGGCTTGAAAAGGGTGCAAAAATCACAGCGTTTTCTCTGCGCTGCACTGAAGGCCTTGCAACCTCGCCCCGCTCAATTGTCACCTACAGAGCCACTGTTCAACTTCAAATTCTCCACATTTCAGCTTCTCATCGGTAGATATTCTCCGACTTCCGCAGTCCTCCATGAAAGCCGACCGATCAGTTTCTTGTTTCATTTGCAAACATCTGCTTTTACTTGGGAAAACAACGATCGACATTTGGCCCATTTTCAGACATGTTACGGACCATAACAGTAAATGAATCGGAATTGATGTTTGTACATTTTCTGCACTGTCAATTTGAAATCATGCCCTGTTAAGAAAGGGATGTCAATTAAAAATGCTTATTATTCGATTCATTGATGAATTTAAAAAAAAATAAAAAATCGACAGATGAATCAATTATTCAAACCATCTTTTGTTGCAGCTATTTTTGCATTTAGTTTTTTTTTTAATTGTACTTATTTGTTTCTTCAATTTTATATTGTTTTCCACTTCCAATGGGTGATCAAAATGAAAATGGTGAGCTCCTCAGCAACCTGCAGCGACGGTGCCCGGTGCGCGGCTGACGCCGGATGACATCACGGGGCGGGGCAAACAGTCCGGCAGGTCCGGCAGGTTTGCGAAGCAAACCGTGTGGCGCCACAACGGCCGTTACTTGTCGCAATGGCGATCGTCGCTGCCTGACAGCTGGTTCGCCCGCTACAAGCACACGATGGAGACGAGTATTTGTTTCGTTCCTTCCATGGGCGTGTTGTTGACTTTGGCCTGACTCAGCCGCTAGCGTGTGCATACACGTCGCCGATTCATTTTCTGGTGAAGCGACGCGTCCAAACGGGCCCGTTCGGAGCGCGGTAGTGAGCAAAAATGCCAGCTGTCGAAGCAACGAGAAAATGACGAATGCTATCGTTTCTGGGCCGATATTGCGGCGTGACATTCCTCCAGTCCGCAATGTTTGAGCCAGTCGCTCACCCCGATCCAAACATCTGTTTCACATCTCGGGCGAGGAGGCCCGATCCGTGCTGCTATTCCCGCCCGCATCTTAAAACGTACGTCGCCGCAGACGAGCCCGGAGGAGCTCGGGCCCGCGAAGGCGGACTAGGCGACAACACCGGCGCACTGTCTGCACAATCTTTACAATTTGGAAGGACACGCATCTACATGGCGATTGATCTTTCGGGATCTCGCCATGGTTTTGAACGGGTTTTACTGTGTACTCGGGCTATACACGAATCGGGACGGGAGTGGGCGAAGAAAAGCAATCAGCGAATCAGAAGAAATATCATACGCAGGGTTTCCCACATTTATTTGTGGCTGGCCTCCACAATTTCATTTTGGCCACCGTCAACAGATTTTGTCTGTACTGAGATTTGATCCATACCGCCAATTTGCTTTCTGATACGATACTGAAAATACAGACCCTCAAATGACCGACGTATCTAAAGTATCGATATTCGCTTTTGCCAATCGATCCGGTATCGGCGCCATCGACAATTCAGACGGTGTCGATCCTTCGGCAGGCCAGTGACGGAGTCTCGTCACGGCGCACTCGGTGCTGCTTTCGTTTGTATTTGTGTGCATTTCGGCTTGGATACGCAACTCCACGTCGGGCAAAGCCGACGTACAGTCGTCAGGATCTTCATACTGAAAAACCCACACATTTAAGTTCTTCGTTAAAATCTTTTTGAAAAACTTCCAACTAAAGTATTGAGTTGTAATTGTATGTACAGTACTGCATGTTCTGAAAACAACTACATTGTTACCAAAAATCAAGCTCTGCTCGTTTGTTAACAAAAAACATTTGAACTCACACAGTTGCTTTCCCATTTATGCAGGCATTAAGTTAGTTAATTAGCTGTTACAGAATACATGTAAAGACGTGCATGGCTTTCTTTTGTTACGCTTCTTTCCAAATGACATCAAAGAAATGAACTGCTGAGTCAGCCACCCAGCGCTTGTTGCACAGAAAACTTCATATTCACAGTCATCCATTTTGCAGATATAACTTGAGCAACTATTCATCTTTAGCATATACAAAGCTGTAGTATGCTAATTCCATTCGACCACACATCACGCACGGTCCAGTGCTACCAATGGAAAAGTTATGTAGAGCCCTGCTAGTGTTTGATTGCACGTCTTTGTCATTTCTTTACTTAAAAGGTGGCAACTTTTTCTTGTATTTTGGGATGTAATGTTGTCTCTATGATGCCTCAGTACGCATGGCAAAACTGAATTCAAACGGTCCCTGCGTTCCCGAGTTCCCGACGCTTTTCTGCCCAGGCCTGAAATCGCTTCATTTTATTGGACGTCGGCTCCCGATCGGAGGAAAGGGGGCGCTCTTAGCCAAATCTGGACAAAGCGGATAGAAAAGTGGCTCCAACACAAGCGGCTGTCAGAGGGGCGCTTTCTGGACAAAAAGCAAGGTTCAAATGAAATTGACGCTTGGATACCAAGTCCATGCATGCTAGAGAGTCACTCTATGGAGGGCGAAATAGGCAAAATACGGGACCTTTAAGGGATTGTATTTTTTGATAGAAATATTGGAATTTATTCTAAGCTATCCGCTAAGTGTTCATTTGACTTTGCAATGCGGCCAGCCGCCGTCTCCCCTCCACCGCAAATAGACTCCCGTCCTGTGGGAAACACCGATACTACTCACTTCATTCTGACAAGAGCTGCAACTACTGCCACGCCGCATTTATTCACAAAAAACACCATTTTTAGCCTGTGATTACGGCCGACGCCATTTTGAGTTGCACATTCGGTGTCGGTGGCCGCAGTGGGCGCAGACGGCGATGACGTCCACAAAACTCCACCGAGAGTAGGACCTCCACGGAATCGGGCGCAAAACCAAACCGAGTTCTACCTTTGGCCGCGGATTCTGGTTTAAGTAAGACGTTTTAAACAAAGAACAAAACCTTTCGTAGGGAGAAGCGGCAGCCAAAAGGTGCCCGCGTACGCCCGTTCTGGTTCTATAGCTAGTTTGCAAATCATCACTTTGGATTTTTCTTTTTTTTGGACAATTACATGATTGTATTTTGGAAGGGGTTTCCCGAGTGGCAGATGAAAAGACAAGGTCGAAGAGATACGTTGAGAAATCATTCACTTCCACTGTTGAAGACTCTAAATTGCTCGTAGGTGTGCATGTGTTTGTCTATGTGTGCCCTCGCGCGGGGGAGGATCAGCGGTGTAGAAAATGGATGGATGGATGGATGGATGGATGGATGGATGTTTCACTCTAATTTGAAGAGGATTTTTGGACCCGATTTTTCCCTCGGCGAGATCCCATAAAAAGGTTACCCAAACATGACATTTTGTTGCATGCTGTGTTTCTATGTTTTGCTGCTCCATGCGTGTTAAAAAAAAACAAAAGTCTATTATTAAAGTAACATCCTTCATCATTCTAATCAGGGGTGCGCATCAACATTTTGTTCTGGTCCTCAAAGCAGCACCAGAGGTTCTTGTCGGGTGCTCGTTTTTTTCCTGAACCGCCAACCACCCAACTGGCACTGGCGATTCTAGGATGTATTCCTATGACCGGCCATTCATGACACTCGTGCGTTATTAATAGATGGAGCCTATAGCAATGTCATGAAGTGTTCTTTAGATGTATGCATATTGTATAACTTAATACAGCCCTTACCTAACTAAATAAGGCTTTCTGGTTGGTGGGAACACACTGCACCCTCCAATAATGGCTACTTTCAGAAGCTTCTCATGACACTCAAATTGATTTGCAATAGGATGCATTAGCCCTTAAGAGTTTTACGTACAGAAACAGAATACAGGTCATTTTAATGTGTTGGTACCTTTGCAATAAAAGAGGGAAAAGTGACACACTTCTGAATATTATTGTTTACCTTTGTTCCTATTTACAGATGTTACAATTTGCACACTAGCATGAGTCTCCTGTTTCCGAGTGTTTTCCCCATGAAGAGAACTTAAGTCATAGTTGTTCTTGGGTGCAGATACTACCATCTTTCTCTGGAGGCACGAGATAAAACATCCCTAACTCCGTTTTGTGCTCAACTTACTGCACGTTTGAATTTGCCTTCCAATCTCCGAGCGTCGTAGAGTTTTGTGGTTTGCCTGAACGTACGGAATTGAATCATCGAATCATTGAACACATTTGTTCCTCTCTCAGTGCAGCTGAGCTCAGCTGCGAGATTGCGCCCCACGGGAAGCGCCCCCGCAAACTGCGCGAGCCCACCTTGGAGAAATCGTGTCTTGCCATTGGTTCATTGGTTCTCCCTCACAGGAGCGCTAGCTGTTTTTTTACAGGGCAGCGCTACGAGGCCGGGGTGAGTGGGAAACTGTATGATGGTAGTGTTTGGAACGGCTGCGTCTGGAGAATAAACAAGCCCGCCTGTTCTCTCGCTTCTCTCAGGCAACCTCGTCTACCGCACTGTTTAAAGGTCCCGTATTTTGTCTGTTTCGCCCTCCATAGAGTGACTCTCTAGCATGGACTTCGTGTCCAAGCGTCAATTTCATTTGAACCTTGCATTTGTCATCCGAGCGTCCAGAAAACGCCCCTCTGACAGCCGCTTGCGTTGGAGCCATGTTTGTTACGTCGACAGCGCCGGCTCGGGAGCGGAGAGGTAGGCGGAGATCTTCGAGAAATTCCAATGAGCTGATTTCAGGGCAGAAAAATGTCTGTGAATCAGGAATGCGTGGACCGTTTCAATTCAGATTTCACATGTTTACTGAGGCACCACTGAGACTATAATACATCCCAAATACTAGAAAAAGTTGGTTCGGTAAAATATGGCACCTTTGAAAAGAAAAATTTCCCCCCAAAAATATTTTTGGTGTGCAAATGCGCAGTGACAATTAAATTGAGAGCGCAGTTCATATTTTCAGTGCGCATGTCCACACCAAGTAGACTTTGGTTAGATGAAATTATACCATTTGGTTGAAACCTTTTGTGGTTTAAGTATACAATGTTTATTCATCTATTATTTTATGTGTCAGTTTTACAGTCAACTTCAACTGGGAGTGACAACCAGCTTGATGCAATCTGGAGAACAAAAAGTGTCTTTTGATAAGTCTGAGTGTGTTTTAATGAGTTTAAATGTGCTTAGAGCATGTGGGAAGGATAACGGTAAGTATAAAAAAAAACAAAAGTTGTATATGGTCTCATTTTCTTCTGTCGCAGGCGGGTCAGGAGTGTGTCCCCGTGACACAGAGGGTTCACGGTGTAAAACACACACAAACTTCAGAGTCGGGAAGGACGTGTGTGAATTAGCTTCATGCTCATCATATTGCTTGCATGGATTAAGGTATCCCTTAGCGGGCAGCTTCGAGAAAGGACCAAATGCCGTTAAGCCCCCAACACGTCGCCAAGAACGGAAAAGCTTGTCAAGTCAAAGCCGCTCGATTAGCATAAACATATCGTCTTTCTTCAAGCGAACTTACCGAGCGGGCGTCCGACGGGAAGAAGACTCAAAACGAGCCGCGCGGCTTCCGACTCACCGTCGTGGCGACGGGACCCCCGCAGGAAGCGCCAAACGAAAACAGTCGAAACATTCCAACACTCGAGCGCTTCTCGGGAAGCGACGGATCAGCAGGTTTTTAGCTTTTACCGTTGGATCCATTTGTTACAGTTATGACATAAATCATAATGTCAATCGCCTTTTGAAAACTTTGGTTCATTTCCTCTTCTAGTTTGTTCCCCAAAAAAATTCCAAGCTAAGCAAAATGTATCACAACAAACCTGATGACTTTGTTCTCTTCTCCGATTGGTCACAAGAATGTAAACAGGAAGGAGGGTGGGTACACAGACTAGTTAGCGATCTTAACCCTTGGGTCAAATTGACCTGTTTGACATTTGAAAAAATGATGGACGAACCCTGCTATGATATTTTTGGAGGATGACATGTGGAGAGGGCTTTGGAGCTGGCATGGGTGCTTTAGAGCGCCTCCTTGTCGGCTGTGAGTGCACGCAGGTCACGCGGAGAAAGACTGCAAGGGATTTTTTTTTTTGCCAGCCAATGTGTGGCTGGTGCTTCTGCTTCAAAGCGCCTCGTCGTTGCGGCATGGAAAAGCCCCGCAACGACCCGGTCGAATGCATTCCAGCCACCTGAGGCATGAAACAGACATATTTTCACGGCTCAAACGTGCAGTTATGTGTAGGCACGAGAAAGATGCAAGACCAAATTTGATGGGGGGTGGGGGTGTCCTCGGTCTACCGTTGCCGTACGACGATCTCGTTTGCCGGCCGGCGTAAGAAGACTTCTTCACTTGTCCCCCTTACTGTGTGCCAGCCAAGCAAGTAAGGCCAGGCAAGGTAAGGAATTGGTGTTTTTTGTTACCATTTTTTCCATTTGCTTGTTTTAAGTTGTGGCTTCGAGGTGTTTTTCAAAATAATGTTTCAGGGTAGCAATTTCCCACGGGCTCACCACCTGTGGCCATAAGGGTCGGCGCAGTGCGAGCCGGGCGGCGGCCGAAGGCGGGGACCTCGGCGATCCGATCCCCGGCTACAGAAGCTGGCTCTAGGGACGTGGAATGTCACCTCTCTAGCAGGGAAGGAGTCCGAGTTGGTGTGTGATGTGGGTATACTTATTGCCCCCCGGCTCGGCGCCTGTACGTCGTGGTTCACCCCGGTGGACGAGAGGGTAGCCTCCTTCCGCCTTCGGGTGGGGGGACGAGTCCTGACTGTTGTTTGTGCCTATGCGCCAAACAGCACTTCAGAGTACCCACCCTTTTTGGAGTCCTTGCTGGAGAGCGCTCCCGCTGGGGACTCCATCGTTCTGCTGGGGGACTTCAATGCTCACGTGGGCAATGACAGCGAGACCCGGAAGGGCGTGATTGGGACGAACGGCCCCCCCGATCAGAACCTGAGCTGTGTTCTGTTATTGGACTTCTGTGCTCATCACGGATTGTCCATAACGAACACCACGTTCAAGCATGAGGGTGTCCATACGTGCACTTGGCACCAGGACCCCCTAGGTCGCAGTTCGACAATCGACTTTGCGGTCGTGTCATCGGACTCGCGGCCGCATGTCTTGGACAATCGGATGAAGAGAGGGGCGGAGCTGTCAACTGATCACCACCTGGTGGCGAGTCGGCGCCGATGGTGGGGGAAGATGCCGGTCCGACGTGGCGAGTCCAAACGTATTGTGAGGGTCTGCTGGGAACGTCTGGCAGAATCCCCCGTCAGAAGGAGTTTCAACTCCCACCTCCGGCAGAACTTCACCCACGTCTCGGGGAAGGCGGGGGACATTGTTGACATGTTCCGCGCCTCCATTGCTGAGGTGGCCGACCGGAGCTGTGGCCGTAGGCCGTAAGGTGGTCGGTGCCTGTCGTGGCAGGGGCAGCGCCTCTGGATTGGCAGACTGGGGACCGGAGGGTGTGTTCCAACTACAGGGGGATCACACTCCTCAGCCTCCCTGGTAAGTACGCAGCTTTCCGTGTTTGTTATCGGGGAACGCTTATTGCACGCTATTGCTTTTCTGCGCCTAACGCGACTAAATACGATGCCGAGCCACGAAGTCGGGCGTTCGCCTCCGTGGCAGCAAATAAGATACTCTTGTGATAAGTATCGTTATCACCGAGAGAGGACGAGGAGTAATTAACAGGGGAAGACGGAGAATCCATGCTAATTGTTATGCTATCACGACATGAAGTCGCAAAACAACCAAAATAAGTGATTTGGTGATATAGTACAGTGGTCACATAGGACTGGCTAGAAGCGCGTTAAGTGTCTGGAGAGAAAATACTCAAATACACAATAACGCGAGACAGCCACACAGATACCTGGAAGCAGAAATGAACTACTATGTCACCGCTATTCCACGAGCTCACTTGACAAAATGGGCCTATAAGTTGAAAAGCACATTCATGTGTTGATAATATTAGATAACCTTCTATTCCTTGGCGCTTGTTCTCACGATACATTTATTTCTAGCTTAGTTCCCCAAATAAAAAAATAAAAACATCAAGCGCTGTTAGTAGAGTGGGTCCAAAGTCCAGCAATAACAGTTGGAGAGCTTCTCTGGCTACTCCCCGAGCTGCATATCTCACAGCAGAACTCAGTGCTGCCTGGCAACTTGTGGCACAACACGGTACTACAGCCCATGCCACGCAACTCCAAATTCAGACTTGCCGGATTCTGCAAAAAGTCCTACAAAACGATGGCTTCAAAAAGTGCAATATAGCGGTGCAAGTATTAGCTTAGCTTCTTTCTAGAAGTATGCTGAACGGTCTTCTTCAGCGAATTGAATAAGCCAATTATGACAATAGACACCAGAAAAGATCTCACGTCTCGTTTGACGCGAGGCACCATGGTTGGGCCTCAACAACTTCAAGCTATGACACATATTTGATTCTTGTCTATTTGCAGCAAGCATCAGAAGCTGATACAAGAACCCGAAGACTCGACCTCGCCGCCTCTCGAGTCGATCTGAACGCGACAAGAGCCGACGACACGCGTCACGCTCGACTCGGCGCTCTCGGACCGCCGCTCGTGCGAGTTGAACATTCGCGTTGCGACGCGCCGGCGCCGTCGTCGTTGACCTTCTGAAACGGCGCTTGTCAAACGGGTTTCCTGCGACTTCGGAGTTATTCATAATTATTTGCAATCAATTGTTCTCACGTCCTTTTTGATTTATGCGCGTCTGGGGACTGCCAATAAAACTTCTTCTAATAAAACAGTGACTCCTCCCTCCCTTGGCTTTGGGCCAATATGATTGTGACGTCATATAAATCTTACATCCCCAAAAAACAATTAAGTATTTTTTTTAAAAGATAGGGCATATTACAGAAATAACATTTTTATTTTTCAATATTTTTTCAAATCTAGTCCTAGTTTTAGAGTATAAAGGCCTCCTATTCAAAATAAAAAGTGCGATATTAAGAGAATAATTCTGTATTTTTTAAACTCTTCCCTTGTTAATTCTTTACATGAATTCACTGCCATTGACGGCTTTAGAAGTCAAATATCCATGTTAACTGGGAAGGCTGGCAGTGAATGACTATAATGATTTTATCTTGGGAAAAATACACATTTTGTCTTGTAAAATTATAACTTTTTATCATAAGAAAATACACCTCTCTCGGTTAATTTTTTTTTTTTAACATTGCAAAATTCTTATTCTCATGATTTAAAAAAAGAAGCTACAAATCGGAATTTACTATCACAACTTTTTTTTTAGACTACTCTCCTAGTTTTTAGAAAATAAAGGCCTCTTATCCAGAATAATTGGGAAAATATTAAGAGAAGAATGTGTGTTTTTAAATTACCGTATTGAAATATGACTATTCTTTTGTTAAACCTTGACCTTAATATTATGACTGTCTTTGTAGAAATATGACTAAGACTACAATTTTTTCATCCCAATAAACTCCATCTTTGTTTCATGTAAAAGATTACAACTTTATTTTCTTGAAAAAAAGTTGACTTCATTAACCAAAAAAATAAAAAATAATAATCAATCTGATTTTGTTATCATAACATGCCATCTTTTTTTTCCTGGAAAACAGACAAGTTTTGCATTCCTGCGGCATTTAGGGTTACTCGCGGAAGTTGTGTTGAATTGGGGTCGGATTACGAAAAACAATTCGGTCATCGCGCGTGTCCAGCGTTCCGAGGACGACCCGCTCCGCTGCACTCATCGGTGACCCCAAACCCGAGGGTCAAAGACAGCCGGGTTTATCCGGTCGCCGTGGAGACGAGATGGCGACGCCCATCTGATCGAGACGATCAGACAAATCGACAAAGACGTGTGTGGGAAACGCAGGGTTATTTATTCCTCAAAATACCACCCGAGCGTTTGCTTCTACGCCTCTTATGTTGAGCTAAAAACTGCAGGGAGATGATGTTTTTCAACCTTGTTCATCTGCTCGCCCTCAGAGAGACCCATGCACTATGTTGGCTTTAATGAGGACAGCAATTTACAGCAAAGAAAACATTGTCAACTTGTCCTTTAAAACCCGCAAAGGATCAAGTAGTTGCGATATATTTTGACTTCATATTTCTTTCCATGGTGAAAGTGGCTCATTGTAGGGTTCTCACAACTAATTGCATATAAAAAAATAAAATAAAAAAAATAAAATAAAATCAGAACATACATGAATGTTCTTTTCAGGTGACGATGGCCAGTCAATCACAGGGCGCAAATGGAGACCGAAGCGTCAGCTCATCATTATTTTCTGCCGGTTGTGTGTTTAGCAAGCTTTCCGATGATACCAGCCTTTCGAAAATAGAACAAAGATTAAGAAAGTTGTGAACGTTTGAAACGATAAGGTTACAAAATTGGTGCATTTTCACTCGTTCTAAACCATCCTAACTTTCCAAATGCGTCATGGGGAAATGAGTCTTATTTATCTGGAATTGACTTTCAAAGATCGATCTGATTTGCCAGTCTCGTGTAAATCAACGAATCTTTGAAATTTGACACACCTACCCCGAAAGAGTACTGGCGTCGGCGTCGGCGTCAGGAGCGGTGACACCGTTTCAACTTTACAGGCGACAAAGAAATGCTCCACAAAATCAAATCGCCAAAGCAAACAGCGGGCGCAAAATGGCAAATGGCAAATGGCAAATAGTTGAAAGGTCGTCGGTGTGAGACGTTCGGAGCCACTTCGGGGAGTCGCTCAACTCGAGCCGCCGGTAATGCGTCAAAGCCCCGCGGACGGGCTTTCGTGTCCGCGCACTTCTGTTGGTTTCCAAGCACACAAATGTCGCTTTGGGCCGGACGGAAGACGGGAGCGAGGGGGCATCTTGACTTCTTTACCGACGCGCTGGCTAGCCGCTAGCCTCGTTAGCTTAGCCGTGCGAGCCCGCGGGGGAAGCCCGTTCGGCTGCTTTATCCGCAGCTCGGGCGCCGCCGACGGACGGACGGACGGACGCCTTTGAGCCGCTCTCGTCTCGGTTCTGTTCGAGCTACCGGTCCGGACGGCTCGCTTAATCTTAAACCGCGGAGAAGCGAAGCGAGGCGAGGCGAGGCGAGGCTAGGGTAGGCTAGGCTAGGCGACGAGCTAAAAACGCCTTAATCCCGGGCAGGCAGCCCGGAGACATTCCCGTCCGTACCCACCTAGGAAGAACAACAACATGGTCGCTCCCAACGTCCACGCAGAAAGATACGAAGCGTCCCCGCGTTCAAAAGGCTGGGGGCGGGGAGGGGACACAACGGAATTCCAAAAATAAAATACTAATACTCCGCGTGAACGTCCTCAATCCAGTCAATCCTCGGCTCGCTAGCTCGCTCGGCTGTGTTGTGCTGGGGAGGAACTGAGGAGAAACTCGCTCAGGAATGAGACGACGACAGAGGACGGAAGGAGGAATGTGCGCGTCACTGAGACCGCCTCTGCGCAGTAATGGCGACGTGCGCGATCTTTCTCTCACTCACTCACACGCACGCAGTTTTAGCGCAGGACTATAGGAATGACTGTATAAAAAGAAACATAACGCTTTTTTCCTGACTAACTGACATAAAATCAGACTGAACCTTTCCTGTTTTAGGTCAATTAGGATGACCAAAATGATTTCTATTGGCTAAATGGCAGACCAGCAAAAGAAGGATTTTCAAATATAATAGACGATGGCAATGCTCATTGCACCGGACTATTCCTCTATGAGTCATTCCAACTGCTCGAAGTGCTCGAGGACTCTGCATCTTTTTGCACAATTGTCCAAAAAAATAATATGAATAATGTACCGGCATTACCGGATAACTAGCAAGCCTTTATTGCTTTTTTTCTTTCTGTCTCCAAAGTGTCTGTCTCTTGCCAGTTGACCGTCTGTCGTCGTACTCGAGCGGCTCCAAATTCCTTGTGTGTTGTTTGGACATACTTGGCAAATAAAGAGGATTCTGATTCTGATTCTGATTCTGATTGACATGTTCTCTCCGTGCCTGCGTGGCTTTGCTCCCACCTCCCAGAAAACGCATGCTAGGTCAGGCTCGAAATTGCCCGTAGGTGCGAATGGTCGTTTGCGATTTCGGGGTCAAAGGCCCAAAGTCAGCGGGGACCGTCGTCGGCTCGCCCGCGACCAAAGTGAGGACGCCCGGGCAGACAATGACCCGGCGGTGCCAATGTTCCCAGCCGCGGCGCGACTGCGTGTGCGCGTCGTACACGACGGGAGAATCGGCTCAGGCGGAGCGAATGATGAGGAACGCAAATCGAAAATGAAATTATGATGAAGAATCAAATCATATCATGGGTTTATGATGTAACTATAGATCATAGGCTTCCTGTTTGAGCGTGATACGATTGTAACGGTAATATTGACGTCTTTTTTGTGTATCGTGTCGAGAATCATCTTGACTGGTAGGAATGAATCCTCCAAACACAAACGAAGCTGGCCCTCGCTCACTTCCTGTCATCTAATTACGTTTGGGACCCCCCCCGGAAATCCTTTAAATATGTCCGATGCGCCTGCATTTCAAAGAGGCCAATTTGCTCATCGGGGAATGAAAGGATGGGCCGCTTCCCAGAAAGAAGACTTCATACAGATACATACGTCATAATCATCGGAATCCAAATGTATCGGTGTTATAAATGGGAGCGTATTCATATCGCGTGCGTGTGAGATGTCGTGAATGGACGGCGCCGCGTCGAGTACACTTTCCTTCACAAATGGAGCGGCGGGCGTCGCTGGCGTGCGCAACTTGCAGCCTTCTTCTTGCTCTCGCTGACCGTCAACAACACACGTCACGGAAAGTCACAAACCAAAAACCGGAGGATAGTCGATAGTTGTGTGTGTGCGCATCATCCGGCGCGCACACACACACACACACACAATGCAGTGACATCCCTCACGACACAACAATCACGCCGTCGCAATTGGGTTCATTTTTGTCATCGCAGGTTTTCATTTGCAATGCTGACGTGACAGCGGAGTCAAGCAAAGCAAGTCCCAAAATACTTAGACTGCAAACTGTACAATGTGACACAACACATGACACGACATCAGAGTACGTGGTGAACAAAAGGGTCGCGACAGTTGGACAGCAGCCCTCGCATACTGTGGAAACGGCATATTGGGACGAACGAGGGGACTTTTGCTATTTGTCCTTCGAGGCAGAAAATTCAACGGAAAGTCGCGCGGACTTTGGCAAGAAAGACGGCGTCACGCGCACCGAGCGGAGGCCCCGGATCGGCCGGGCTCTCGCTTCACACTCGGCTGCGAACCGCTCCGGTGAGAGTTGCAGGTCACGGCTTGATGAAGCCAACAGAACCGCATCATCTGCAAAAAAGCAGAGACGCAATACTGAGGCCACCAAAGCGGACCCCCTCTACGCCTTGAAATTCTGGCCATCAAAGTTATGAACAGAATGGGCGACAAAGGGCAGCCTTGGCGGAGTCCAACCCTCACCGGGAACGAGTCCGACTGACTGCCGGCTATGCGGACCAAACTCTGACTCCGGTCGTACAGGGACCGAACGGCCCGTATCAGGGGGTTCGGTACCCCGTACTCCCGAAGCACCCCCCGCAGGACTCCCCGAGGGACACGGTCGAACGCCTTCTCCAAGTCCACAAAACACATGTAGACTGGTCGGGCGAACTCCCAGGCACCCTCGAGGACCCTGCCGAGGGTGTAGAGCTGGTCCGCTGTTCCACGGCCAGGACCGAAACCACACCGCTCCTCCTGAATCTGAGATTCGACTTCCCGACGGACCCTCCTCTCCAGGACCCATGAATACACCTTAACAGGGAGGCTGAGGAGTGTGATCGCCCTGTCGTTGGAACACACCCTCCGGTCCCCCTTCTTAAAAAGGGGGACCACCACCGCAGTCTGCCAATCCAGAGGCACTCTCCCTGATGTTGCAGAGGCGTGTCAACCGGGACAGCCCCACAACATCCAGAGCCTTTAGGAACTCCGGGCGAATCTCATCCACCCCCGGGGCCTTGCCACCGAGGAGCTTTTTAACTACCTCGGTGACCTCAAACCCAGAGATAGGAGAGCCCGCCTCAGAGAACCCAGACTCTGCTTCCTCATGGGAAGCCGTGTCGGTGGAATTGAGGAGGTCTTCGAAGTATTTTCCACACCGACTCACAACGTCCCGAGTGGAGGTCAGCAGCGCCCCACGTCGGACCGGCATCTTCCCCCACCATCGGAGCCGACTCACCACCAGGTGGTGATCAGTTGACAGCTCCGCCCCTCTCTTCACCCGAGTGTCTAAGACATGCGGCCGCAAGTCCGATGACACGACCGCAAAGTCGATCGTCCAACTGCGACCTAGGGGGTCCTGGTGCCAAGTGCACGTGTGGACACCCTTATGCTTGAACACGGTGTTTGTTATGGACAATCCGTGACGAGCACAGAAGTCCAATAACAGAACACCGCTCGGGTTCTGAACGGGGGGCCGTTCGTCCCAATCACGCCCTTCCGGGTCTCGCTGTCATTGCCCACGTGAGCATTGAAGTCCCCCAGCAGAACGATGGAGTCCCCAGCGGGAGCGCTCTCCAGCACCCCCTCCAAGGACTCCAAAAAGGGTGGGTACTCTGAAGTGCTGTTTGGCGCATGGGCACAAACAACAGTCAGGACTCGTCCCCCCACCCGAAGGCGGAAGGAGGCTACCCTCTCGTCCACCGGGGTGAACCCCGACGTACAGGCGCCGAGCCGGGGGGCAATAAGTCTACCCACATCTGCTCGGCGCCTCTCACCGTGGGCAACTCCAGAGCGGAAGAGAGTCCGACCCCTCTCGAGAGGACTGGTACCAGAGCCTGAGGTGCGCGTGGAGGCGAGCCCGACTATATCTAGTGGGAACTTCCCGACCTCGCGCACCGGCTCGGGCTCCTTCCCTGCCAGAGAGGTGACGATCCACGTCGCGAGAGCCGGCTTCTGTTGACCAGGGATCGGATCGCCGAGGTCCCCGCCTTAGGCCATCCCCCGGCTCGCACTGCACCCGACCCCTGTAGCCCCTCCCACAGGTGGTGACCCCATGGGAAGGGGGACCCACGTTACCCTTTTGGGCTGCGCCGACCCGGCCACCGGGCCCGGCTCCGGTGGGGGGCCCCTGTGACCCGCGTCCGGGCAAGGGAAAACCAAGTCGATTGTCCGTCGTCGTCATAAGGGGTCTTTGGTGATCCAAAATCAACTCAAAGTGTCTTTAGCAAGCGCACACCGTCTCATCATGTGTTGAGTGTTTTCCATTTCGGAAAGGAATTCTTCCAGGCGGCGAGTGTGACATCTGCTGAGGACCAACGCAAACTAACACCAACCAACATCAGGCTCAAGGACGCACACGTACGAAGCCTTGCACGTCAATCGATCCGACTCTAAATGCAAGTCAAAGTGCCTGGCGCAAGGACACGCACGCTCACAACTCGAATGTCTGAAGAGCAGCGTGCGTATGATCGTTCCTTCAGAAAACACATTGTAGTGCCCATCGTGAGCATTATTCGGATTCATCTTTTTGGGGTTTTCATACTGCGGGTCTCCTGTCTTTTCTTGTTTATTTTTCTCTCCGTCCTCTCCTTTTTTCTTTTCTGTCGCTACCCACCCGACATTTTCAATAAATAGCCAGCACACAAAGTACCACGGTGGCAGTGCATCAAAATCCCCAAAACCGTTTGGGCATAAAAGGGCAACAGGTCCTCCGTTCCGCCTCAGCGACGGTTGAAAAAAAGAAAATCCGAATAATAATGAGCGTTATATCCTCATCGGTCCCGAAGGCCTCACCGACGGGCGCCATCTTCCGGCGGGCACGTGAGGAGGCGGTCCAGAGCCTGGAAGGGTTTGGAGAAGCCGTTGGTTCGTCCCTGCATCCATTTTCTTTACCGCTCATCCTCACGCGGGTCTCGGGCGTGCCGGAGCCCATCGCGGCTATCTTCGGGCGAGAGGCGGGGTACGCCCTGAACCGGTCGCCGGCCAATCGCAGGGCAAATAGAAACAAACAACCTTTGGCACTCACATTCACACCTACGGGCAATTTGGAGTCTTCAACCAACGTACCACGCATGTTTCTGGGATGTGGGAGGAAAGCGGAGCGCCCGCAGAAAAGCCACGCGGGCACGGGGAGAACACGCAAAGTCCACACAGGCGGGGCCGGGATCTGAACCCGCAACCTCAGAACTGTGAGGCGCACGTGCTAACCAGTCGGCCAGCGTGCCGCCGCCGTCGGTTCGTTCAAGTCAAAGTGTGTTGCATTTGGGAAGATTGTCATCACCCGAGAAAGGAAATCAAATCGTTCAAGCGGCCGTTTTTCCATCTGAGGCAGGACGGTTAACCCTTCGGCGTCATTCAACAATGTTGAAAACCAAGGCCAGTGAGCTGAGACGCGTTCTTGTTTTTTCAATGGCTGAAGTGTAAAGACAAATAATGAAGGCTTTTGACCTGATCTGCCTGCATCTGGATTTTTTCAAACCTCTTTTTTTTTTGTTCATCAAAACTTCAATTTGTTCTCTGTTTGCAGTCGTTTGTTTGCTTGTGTGTATGTGCATGCGTCGGTATAGACATTTACTGTATGTCCGAGCCTGTGTATTTGCATATTCACACGCTTTGAAAACCAAACAAACTTTCCTTTCCTTTCTGGCAATAAAAAAGATCTTGTCGCGACGCAACAATGGTGGGGAAAAGTCCACGAACATCGGTCGCACGCAATTGAAATGTGATCAACTGATGTCATTTTCCTCTCCTCGAAAAATAATCCAAACAAATATTTGTTCACTTTTTATGGATCCAAGTGACCTGCTGCACTTTTAATCATTAAAAAAAAAGTCGTTTTTGAAAAACATCTAAAAAGCAAATAATAAAAAGGAAAATAATACATTTTATCCCAAAGAAGTTCATTTAAAAGGAACCAAAATCCAAGTCAATTTGGTTCCGCAATTTAACCGCAGAGTGAAACGAAACAACCGGAACCGACTGCATCTCGACGTTTCCAACACGGATGAAACCGAACACATCAAATCTGCGAGTGAGCGGAAAGAAACCATCAGGAGATTTCCCGACATCTTTTCTTGTCAGCAGCTACGTGCAAATCGTCGGCCAATCGGCTTTCGAGCTCAGTCAGAGCAACACGAACGCTCCTTTCGGCCTGCACGCGTCGTTTATGACGCAATCGCGAGGAAACACGACACACTGGATAGTCGGCCGCGCACGAAGTCACGACGTTGCCGTTTTCACGTAACAGAAGAATTTGTTTGGTTTGAAGAGAAGCATTCTCCTTCAGATTACGCTTTCAAGGTCGCTTTGGGGTTTCAGGCCATGATGAGATTATTAATATTATACCATAAGGCAGTGAATCGTCCACAATGGAAGTGCCAGAACAAAATCTGTGATGCAGTGCAGCCGCAAAAAGCCGAAGTCTGCTCTCTCTTGGTATCGAATAGCCTTCAACGACGTTTCCCCCCAAAAGTGCTCATGACAAGAAATGCAGTCATTCGTGGAAAACATAACAAAACAGATTGATACCATTTCAATCACAACAACATTTGACATCCTTTTGTTTTCTCTGATGTCTCTGGCATGAAAAAGAGGGCGTGGCCACACGCCGCAACCTGCAGGGGTCAAAAACCTTTGATCGGCCTTCGAGCCCGCAAACGTGCAAAATCAACGCACACACCGCAAACACTCTCAGGAATCAGACTCAAGAGCTCTGGACCTATGTCGCCACGGCAACCACGAGCCACGTTTGGAGCCCCAGGCCACACACGCACACACACACACACACTGGAGAACAAAAGGAACGGCGGCGTGCTCGTTGCGATGCATGATGGGAAACGACACGAGGCGCGGGTCGGAATCGATTTCTCCCATCGATTCACTTCGGCGTTCGACTCGATTGAGCAAACCCATTTGAAAAAAGTTCATGGACGTTTGCGTTTCAAGCGGCGTGTCTTTGTACTGCACACTTTTGTCTTTGGTCTTGTACATTTGTTCAAATGTGTGCGTACGCGTTTTGTCCTGTACACACGCGTGTGTGTGGTGACAAACAACACGAGCCAAAATGAGAAGGAACAAAAAGTCTTTCTGATGCAGTTGTGTGTGTCATCAAGAGACACACACACACGACAGCAACCAGATTTTGTCCTAGTTTGGATTTTTTGAAGTTTCGGTCTCACCCGAATGAATAAAACATGCGAGCGTGTTATATTATTGATCTCGTTTGGCGCAAGGTTGAAGGCAGCGAAATCATTCAAACGGGACAACTTTACGCAATCCTCACATGGAAACGCACACATAGCCACATCAGAAACAAAAGAGTTTTTCTGTTTTCCATCATTTCAAGCAATCAGATCGACATGGTCGCGCGCGTGTGCGTGCGTGCGTGGCACGTCCTCGCATTTCCCAGCTGTCGTCAAGTCTTCCAGGAAAGGTGCATGCTGGGAAAATGAGTCAGGCGACATGACTGAGCAGTCGCACGCATTGTCTTCTGGTGTCCCTCAGGGAGCCTGCTGCACTGAAAAAAAAGAAACGCCGCATAACTTAGTGATCAAAGTAATCCATCACATTTAAAATTGTAGCTTTGATTCAATTGGTGCATCCTGAAAATGGAATCTAAAAGTTTGTATTTCATGTTAAACCATCGCTAATTTAGCTTAGTTGCACGCTCATGCAAGCGTCACACGAGGCGCAGGCTTTGCCCGCTCTTATTGCGTCTTCAAGTTCATCTCACCAAAATGGATTCATTTTTCGAACCAATGTCAATGTCGCTCCTTCCGTGCAAGTGGGCATCCATTTTCTGTACCGCTTCTCCTCATGCGGGTCGCGGGCGTGCCGGAGCCTATCCCGGCTCTCTTCGGGCGGGAGGCGGGGTACGCCCTGAACCGATCGCCGGCCGATCGCAGGGCGCATACAAACAAACAACCATTGGCGCTCACATTCACACCTTCGGGTAATTTAGTCTTCAATCAACCTCAGATGCATGTTTTTGGGATGAGGGAGAAAAGCCACGCAGGCGCGGACGGGGAGAACATGCAAACTCCACACAGGCGAGGCCGGATTTGAACCCGCAACCTCACAACTGTGAGGCAGATGTGCTAACCGGATCGATATACCCGCAAATCACATTCATGTCCAGAAATTGCTTTGGTTCAAATGAAATATTTCACTTGGGTCCCAAGAATCCGAATCCGAATCCGAATCCGAATCGTCTTGATTTGCCAAGTATGTCCAAAAAACACACGAGGAATTTGCCCTGGTACGACAACAGACCCCCTTCCAATTTCACAACTGGTCAAGAAACTCACTCAGCTCCCTCTGCCGTTTGCCGATGTAACTGCAGCCTCAAGCGAAACTCACGACGTCCGCCAACTTGGATTCTTCCGTGCGTCCATTTTGCACACTGGCGCCCATCCCAGCTGACTTCGGGCGACACCCTCAGCTGGTCGCCAGCCAATCGCAGGGCACACAGAAACAAACCATTCGCACTTTGGCAGTCTTCAATGAGAATGTCCAATGTCATCTTGATGTGGGAGGAAACCGAAGCACCCGGAGAAAAAGCCACGCGGGCACGGAGAGGACGTGCAAAGTCCACACAGGTGAGGCCGGATTTGAACCCGCAACCTCACAACTGTGAGGCAGATGTACTCACCGGACTTTTCACCATGTCGCCAACGACAAAAAAAAAAAAAAAAGTCTTGCGTTGGCCGGGAATCGAACCCGGGTCAACTGCTTGGAAGGCAGCTATGCTCACCACTATACCACCAACGCCTGCGTCAACTGCACTGGACAAACTCTGTTACGTACCCGAATGAAATGAACTTCAGCGCACGACGACTGAGCCTTTAGCTCCAGACATCACAAACGCAGAAAAAGTCGCCTTGACCTTGTTGCCACTTTCAAGCGAGTTCAGAATCTCGTGGGAAGTGTCGTCTGTCAATCATTCAATTCCTATGTTGATCAATTGCAATATGCTGTCAAAGAAGACGTTATCCTTTTCCGCATGCCTTCAAAATCAAATTCTTACCCGACAGAAGTGAGAGAATAAAAGCAAATCAAACTGCTTGCAGTAACAACGTGTTTGTACTTCTCATCAGTGATTTGGACAGAAATCAAATGCGAGAATAAACGCTGAGTCATCAGTGTCGTCACTGTGTGGGAAATAAATGACTTGCAGCAAGACTTTGAGGATTTATTGGAGGAAATACGACACAAGTAGAGTCGAAGAACGAAGAACGAGGAACGAGGAACGAGGAACGTCTTTCCGTCGTGTCTCCGTCAAGCGTCGATCTCGGCCAGCCTGCGGACGACCGCGCTCGCCACTTTCAGGTACGACAGAGCCTGGACACACGCACACGCGATGAGCAAACCGACAAGTGGCGTGCGGGAAAAGAAGTGCGAGGGCGAGGGCGAGCGGAACCTCCGGGCTGCCCGCCGAGGACACGACGACGGGTTTCCCTCGGTCGGACGTTTCTCGGATGTTGGCGTGAAGAGGAACGTCACCTGACACACGTGAGCACAAACCCACCAAATCACGCCGTGAGAAATGTTGCGGCGACAAAACAAGCAGGTGATGTTTTTGTCATTAGAGCGACTTCGAACACTGTTGTGCCTTGAGATACAAGTTGAATTTGCCACACACGACACGAGACGAGACGTCTCGTCTCGTCTTTACGCTTTGAAATGCATCCCAACCCCCCCCAAAATGTGGAAATGCTTTTACTCTGTTTCGGCCTCCTCAAAAACAACAAAAGTAGCACTCCATAAAACTGTACTTGACGAAAACATCAACGTCGGAAGATACGCCGTTCACAGACTTTGCTCATCAGTACGGCACTAATATTAGCCGTTCTTCGCGGAGGCTAAAGAAGACGGGATCGCGAGTTGGGTTATATTGTCCGTCTACATGTTACCGCACCGTTTATTTTCAATCTGTTGCTTAAAGGGTTCAAGTACCGCAACATGGATGCTCGTTAGCATTAGCATTAGGCTAGCAGGGCATAAAAGTAGCTCCATCGAGACACGCTCGGACGATTCTGGCGTGGAAGAAGATTTTCAGGAAGAAGTCCAAGCAAAACCTCTCCCAAATTCTCTTGACGTGATCTCGGTAAACATCGGCACGCGTACCTAATAATGCGACTCCCAAGGCGTCCGCCAGCTGCGAGGCGCCGTCCGAGCCGAAGATGGCCGTCTCGTGGTGGCACTTGGGGCACCGGAATGCGCTCATGTTCTGCACCAGGCCCAGGACCTTCACGCACGCAATGGACTCAACTTGAACATTCCGCATCATCCAAAAAGTTTTGCTGTGGCTTTTACCGGCACGTTGACTTTCTTGAACATCTCGGCCCCCCTGCGGGCGTCCATCAGGGCGACGTCCTGCGGGGTGGACACGATCACGGCGCCTGCGTGCAAAGCGCACGCGCCGGACGACGCGTCAGCGGACGGAGCGTGCGCGTGGCGTCGTGGGAAAATGAGGAGAGCGCCCTTCTTCCTTCCCTCGACATTCCAGTCGAGAACTACGAGGCTTCAAAACCGCTTCTACCGGCGAGCTGCGGAACGCGTCCGTCCCCGAGCCGAGCCGAATCTCAATGCGCTCGTCCTCCCCGAGCCGAGCCGAATCTCAATGCGCTCGTCCTCCCCGATGTCGACACGTGTGCGTTCCATTCAGGACAATTTCGTCTTCCTACGTCTCCAAATTCAAACTGATGTTCATTGTTTCATCGCGTGACAGTGACAATAAAGCTCGGTTCTTTTGAACGCTCTGTCGAGTCGGAGAGCTGACATCTGGCCATTTTCCGCGCTTTTCTTGATCAAAACCGCAATTTGGCTTCAGCGCGGCCAACAGCACGTCGAGTATTTTGGGATCGCGTCGATCGCCTTCTTCGGCCGATGCGCCTTTCGCGCTCGCAGGCGTCCAAACGAACGAGAAAGCGAAGAAACAAGGGTGCTCTGATCCTCTTTTCCATTCCTGGACAGCGCATAGAAAAAGTTGACACACCCCTGCTCAGATGCCAGCTTTTTCTGATTGTTGTGCCGCCATCTGATCGCTCGCCCTCGTGTTGACATCAAAGGCGAGCTGCGACCGGCGAGCTCGCCGAGCGGATGGTTTAAGGCAGCATCATTCTCAGTGAACAGGACTTTCGATGCGATTGGTTCGAGCGGAACTCAACCCCAGAAATCGAAACTGTTAAACGTGCATATTTTCTTCGTCTGTATTTATTCTACAAGGCCAATTCCAATGAAGTCGGGACGTTGCGTTAAACAAATACAAACTGAATTTTACACTCAATACCGTATATTTAAGTAAACATCATCGGATAAAGAAAATAGGCACATTTATAATAGAACAGGAAGTTCAGGGTTTAGTTCCACGTTGATTCTGAACACAGCCACGTAACCAGATACAAAAGGGTGTGCACACTTGTGCAACCACCTGAGCTTGGTTGTTGGTTTTTTTCAATTCGAGGTCACATTAAGTTTGGAAAGGATTTCTCTTGGTCGGACTTTTTTTCGATCCCAAAAAGCAGGCTTTGAACACGGGTGTGCGGACTTTCTCTATCCGCCGTACGTAGCGTAGCGTAGCGTCGGCGCTGACCTGCTACGGGGACGCTCTGCGTGACGGTCAGCTGTACGTCGCCCGTCCCGGGAGGCATGTCGATCACCAGGTAGTCCAGACGGCCCCACTCCACCTGCACGCACACGTGAACTCGCAATTCGGCAGACGGCTGCCGGACAGAGGACGCGCATGGCGCCGACGGTTCCCGTGTGTTTCACGATGGCTTCGAAGGTTCTCGGAGCAACTTGTAAACCTTCACGGTCTTGGCCGGCGCCTCTCCCGGAGCGAGAGGCCCTTCTATCAGGTGGACCCTTGCAGGAATACCCAGCCAGGTCTCAAACCCAAGGTGCTATTTTGGAAAGGACGCTTTTTTTTTTTTTTTTTTTTTTTAAGTCAGCCATCGAACTGATTACGAGTCGCTCGTTTTACAGCCGATATTTTGCAGTTGGTTTTTTTCGGTTAAATTAGCATTTTGCATTTGATTTACTTTGAGCGAGGCGGCACGTTGGGCGACCGGTTAGAGCGTCCGCCTCACAGTTCCGAGGACCCGGGGTTCGATCCCCGGCCCCGCCTGCGTGGAGTTTGCGTGTTCTCCCCGTGCCCGCGTGGCTTTTCTCCGGGCGCTGCGCTTTCCTGCCACACCCCCAAAACACGCATGCTAGGTTCATTGACGACTCCAAATTGCCCGCAGGTGTGAATGTGAGTGCGAACGGTTGTTTGTTTGTACGTGCCCTGCGATTGGCTGGCGACCGGTTGAGGGCGTGCCCCGCCTCCTGCCCGACGTTAGCCCGCGACCCGCGGTGAAAGCAAACGGACGGCCGGATTGACTTTGAGCTTCCGAAAGGTTTGTCACTTTGATTTCATGGACACTCTTTTATTGTTGTTATAGTACGGCGTGCATCTTTGGATTTCTGGATTGATTGATTTTGTCTTGTGCCATGGTCTTGGTCAATGTTCTTCCTTTAAGTTTGTTCTCTCGTTTTAATGTCGCAGCAATTCGTCACCGCGACGCCGCAGCGTCTGTCGCAGACGCTGCGCCCCCCCGCGACGGCGCTGCGCCCCTTCCCGTCACAACAGCTCGTTCGCTATTTCATCCTCTTTTTGCTGTCGGTTGGGCTCGGTGGGACGCGTTTGTGCCTTTTCTCGTTTGCCTCGTGAGGCACTTTGTGTCTTTGTGTCGCTTTTTAAGAAGGAAAGGCGAAAGGGTTCGATCGGTCGAGAACCCACGCCCGCAGACGTCCAGCGCGCAGGAAGTATGGAGCGAGCTTACGCACTAACTTGTCTGAGCAGCTTGTCGACGGCCGACATGACCATGAGGCCCCTCCACGCGATGGGGGCGTCGTCGTCCACCAGGAAGCCCATCGACATACTGCCGGGAAGCGAGGGGAAAGGTAAGCAGAGCTGCAGCGTCAGCAGCATTGGTTTTCCCGATGATAACGTCGGGCCGCGGAGGTGCGGGCTGTCCGCGTCGGGACGTGTCCTGCGCCGCACCGCCGCATTTATTGACAAGCGCAAGCGCTGCGTCCAGGAGTTAAAATGCAACCGGATCTTTTCGGGCGCTGGCTTGGAGTGACGCAACAGTGTGAGCTTATTCTCGCTCGCCATTGGCAAGGCCTTAACCGCTTATTTCAGCAAGACAATAAATAGGGTTTGGAGAGTGCAATTCGTCTGGTTTAAGACTCACCAGGGGACGCCGTAGTTGGTGAGCGGGAGCATCCGATTGTCTGGGGGAAGAAAAGAGCTCACGTGGCTTTTATGACAAACAAAAATGTCGATGTACAGCGGCTCAAATGACTATTTAACACGTCGCCATTTTGGCGTGAAACCCTCACCAGATGTTGGGAACAAGCCAAAGAAGATCAGAAATCGAGTTGTGTGGAATAATGGCAAGTATTGAACACGCCAACTGGTATTTATTGCACAGCCTTTGTGTGCAATGACAGCTTCGAGACGCCTCCTGTATGGAGAAACTAGTCGCATGCACTGCTCTGGTGCGATTTTGGCCCATTCCTCCACACGAGCGGTCTTCAAATCTCGAAGCTTCCGTGGGCTTCTTTTATGAACCGTGACTTTCAGTTCTTTGCATAGATTTTCAATTTGATCCAAGTCAGGTGATTCTAGCAGCTTTTTTTCCCCCCTTCTTCTTCTTCTTCTTTCAATTGTGAGTTTCCTTGACGCTATGTTTTGGATGATTATCCTGCCGAAATGGCCACCCTCGTTTCATTTTCATCGTAGATTTTTGTCAAGAATGTCTCGCTACGTTTGCCCGTTCATCCTTCCTTCAATAATGTGAAGTGTACCAGTCCCATTTGCCGAAAAGCAGCCCCACGCCATCATGCTCCCACCTCCGAACTTCGCTGTGGGTATGGTGTTTTTAGGGTGCTGTGCGGTGCCATTTCTCCCCCAAACGTGGTGTGCATTACGGCATCCAAACAGTTCCATTTTGCTCTCATCCGAGCCGGCTATATTCTGCCAGTATTGACCTGGTTGGTCAGCGAACTTGAAATGAGCTTTGACGTGCTTTTTTTCAGCAACGGGGTCTTGCTTGGCGAGCAGAGTGCGTTATTCACCGTTTTCCTTGTGACAACAGTGCCTGCTCATTGCAGGTCTTTTCAAGCTGTCCACAGGTGGTCCTTGGCTCTTAGACAACTCATCCATGTATCCATTCATTTTCTACCGCTTGTCCGAGGTCAGGTCGCGGGGGCAGTGGCTTTTGCAGAGACACCCAGACTTCCCACAGTGTCCACAGCCACTTCATCCAGCTCTACCGGGGGGGATCCCGAGGCGTTCCCAGGCCAGCCGAAGGACGTAGGCTCTCCGGCGTGTCCCGGGTCGGCCCCGGGGTCTCCTCCCGGAACACCTCGCCGTGGAGGCGTCCGAATCCGAGGCTCCGGCCACCTCATCTGGCTCCTCTCGATGCGGAGGAGCAGCGGCTCTTCCCCAGCCTGAGATGCGTCTTGACTCGCACTTTGGCAACGAGACCTTTTTGTAGGCCATCGAGTCGGATTTTTGATGGATTTCGGCTTTCTGTGCCAATACTTTTTCCCTGTGTCATTTGACATTACTACACACAACTTCCTTTCTGAGCTTATTTGTTCTTTCTTTGTATGTATGGATTAGTTGGCTTGTTGCAAATGTCACGTGAAGAGCACCTTTGCAAGTATATTGAGAGAGAAAAACGCTGACGTGTTCAATACTTATTTCAGCCGCTGTATTTTGGGGTCTCAAACTCAACTTTTATCTGGGGGCCCTTGGAGATAGTTTGGGCCGCATCGAGTATTGCAAAAAGTGCTACTGATCTTTTGGAGCAGTTCGAAAGAAGCTTTCGGTCTTTTGCAAATGAGTCGTCGGCACATTGAGTTGACCGATGACGTTTGATGCTGTTGTTCTGTGACTCTTTTGCGATTAAGGGCCAAACAAATCAACCTGACTTGATGAACCTTGCTAACACCGCTGAATGCTAGCGTGTGCCGGCGCTATCATAGCTTCTAAGTGATGGGAAAAAACTCAAATAATTGTAAAAATGTCCAGGGCAACGACTCGGCAAAAAACGCGTGGGCCGGACTAACCCTAAACTTTGACGTCAAGTAAGGGGTCGCAAAATATCGTTGTGCGGGCCTCAATTGGCCCCAGGGCCGTGAGTTTGAAACCCCTGGCACACATTCAGTGCAGCTGCAAATTTGCCAACCCTCCTGACATGGTCACTCTTTTTGTTGATTCATTCATTCATTCATCTTCCGTAGCGCTTCTCGTCACGCGGGTCGCGGGCAGGCTGTCGCCCGGCCCGGCCGACTTCGGACGAGAGGCGGGGCCCGACCCGAACTGGTCGCCGGCCAATCGCAGGGCACATAGAAGCAAACAACCATTCACGCCTACGGGCAATTTAGAGTCGTCAATTAACCTACCGTGCGCGTGTTTTGGGGAAGTGGGAGGAAAGCGGAGCGCCCGGGGAAAAGCCACGCGGGCACGGGGAGAACATGCAAACTCCGCACGGGCGGGGCCGGGGATCGAACCCCGGTCCTCACAACTGCGAGGCCGACGCGCAAGCCAGTCGGTCACCGAGCCGCCCGCTCTTTTTGTAAAAAAAAAAACCATGAAAGTAACCGTGTTCGACAATCCCAATTTGTAAAGCGTACTTTCCAAATAGGAGACACACTCGCAAAGACAGATTAGAACAAAAAGTGATCATCGTATGTGTGCAAAACTGTTTAACAAGGTTCCTTTTTCACAAGAGTGACCATGTCATAAACTTCCACGCAGCGCTGAACATAAAAGTGTCGCCCACGGGCAGAGAGGCGGGTAGAGTAGCCAAAAGGCGGGCAAAGTGTCGCCCGCGGGCAGAGAGGCGGGTAGAGTAGCCAAACTCTAGTAACTCAAGTTACTTTCCAATGATACCAAAGTAGTCATCCAAATATTGAAAAAACTCCTCAAGAGTAACTTGGGAGTCATTTCAGATTGTTTTTTGAAATGTATTTATTCTTTTTAAATGAGAGCATGAACATCAAATAAAATGAAAAAATAAAAACTCGTCCTATGTGGGAATGGACACACACCCGCCAGCATTTCAATTTGCATCGGGCCCGACAGAAACCTGATTTGCGTCGTTGGCCGAAAGGACCCAAGAAAGAAGCGGTTCGCTAAGCGGACTTGGCGATGGCGTGTGCTTGCGCGACACCGTACGGCAGGGCGAATGTTGCCAAAACAACAACAGAAACATCTGCAACCTACCGCAAGCTCTTTTCTCAACTTAGAAGTGGGCTGACATAGCCAAGTTTTTTTTTTTTTTTTGAAGCGTAAACGCACTCGCTGCCCCTAAAATGAGTCATTTTGATTGGCTCGCGAAGGCAACGCGCACGGTCACGTGACTGCCTTCTGTCGTTCGACGGGTGATCCCGAGTCAAACGTCACCGCGGTCACGTTCAATTGGCGGAAGTCGAAGATGCAATCTCAAAATAGACGCAAGAACGGCGAAACAAAAGTAGATTGACGGCATGTCAATCATTGCAACGGAGTAAAAGTATCGCTCCTTCTTCACATAAAAGCGCAGTGCATTACAAGTACCGCTTATCGAAAATGGGACTTGAGCAACTGTAGCGCGTTACTACCCGCCTCTGCCCGCGGGTCACGTCTCACTAACATTTCAACCAGGGAGTGCCAACGTTTTGTTCCGAGGGCCGCGCAGACAAAAATCACTTTCCCGGCCAACTGAATGGAATAGACGAGCAAAAAGCAGTCCATCGAGGATATCGAATGCCTTCAACAGCGCGAGACAGAATGTGAACAAAGAAAAATCCAGGAAATCACATTGGATCATTTTGAAGTCACCCATTTGAAAATCAACATTGGGACCGGCAGGAATTGGGTCTCTCTCTCGCAGCCTGTGGCTCCATCTTGAAGAAGCTCTTCCATCTTCCGCACGTTAGATGCTCTCGCAGCACCCGTTTCAACTCCGGAGGAGTCTCCGAGCCCAATTCCCATGAAGTCGGGACGTTGTGTTCAACAGAAACACGAACAGAATTGAAGAGGATTTGCAAATCATTGTATTCTGTTTTCCCCTCCTGGAAGCGGCGGGGTTTTCCTGTCCCAATGATCACAGGAGCCAAGTTGTCTGGGGCTTCGCGCCCCTGTAGGGTCACCCACGGCAAACAGCGCCCAGGTGAGGGACCAGACAAAGCACGGCTCCAAAAACCCCTATGAAGAAAGAAACAAATGGATGGAGGCTTCCCTTGCCCGGACGCGGGTCACCGGGGCCCCCCTCTGGAGCCAGGCCTGGAGGTGGGGCTCCAAAGGGTGACGTGGGTCCCCCTTCCCGTGAGCTCACCGCCCGTGGGAGGGGCCGTAGGGGCCGGGGGCAGCGCGAGCCGGGCGGGGACCTCGGCTACAGAAGCCGGCTCTCGGGACGTGGAACGTCACCTCTCCGGCAGGGAAGGAGCCCCGGCCGCTGTGTGAGGGCGAGAAGTTCCCACGACATATAGTCGGACTCGCCTCCACGCACGGCTCGGGCTCTGGTACCGGTCCTCTCGAGAGGGGTCGGACTCTCTTCCAATCTGGAGTTGCCCACGGTGAGAGGCGCCGAGCAGGTGCGGGTTTACTTCTACTTATAAGAGCGGTCGAATGGGGCCATGTACGGTGAGACGTCGCAGATGGAACGTGACGGCGCGACGATGACCCCAAACACACAGCCCGAGTAACTCGGGAGCGGCCCCGTGAGAAGCATTTCCAGGTCCCGGAGCGGCCAGACCTCAACCAAATAGAAAATCCGCGGAGGGAGTTGAAAATCACAGCCTCCAAACGTGACAGATCGAGAGAAGATCCGCTCGCGAGGAGAAGCGGGCCGGCCCGAGGACCTGCTCCAGTCTGCGCCGACCCGCTCAACAACTACGGCAAACGTTTGACCTTCGTAATTTTGTTTGTGTGTTAACCTTCATTTTCCGCAAAAAGATACAAATCGATCGGATGGAATCGTCTCATGTTCCCAAAACATACAATGTGATTTCCTGGATGTTTTCACGCGGTGTCTCTCGATGAACGTGACGGACCGCTCTCGTCTTTTTAAGCGGCGCAATCGTTGGCTGTCCAAATACTTTTGCCCCGCCGTATGTGTTGTATTCAATCATTGGAAAATGTATTCGAATTCCACTAATGAGGAATACCCGTGCAAAATGAGAATGAATGAATATTTTATGGTTAGAATTACACACGGAGATATTCGATTCCCCCCCCCCCCCCCCCCCCCCCCCTCCTTCTTGACGTGAATCTTTTCCTTTTCAAATTCAAATGTGGCCCTGCAACACCAAGGTTTGCACACGCGATAGGGGCTGTTTCGAATGGATGAGCAGGAGTGGCAATGTCTTACTGTCAGTGAGCTCCGGGTTGCCCTTGAGGTTCATCATTTTGGGGATGGACGGACCGTAGACGTCGGCGTCCAGCAGACCTACAGACTTGGACTAAAAGTGAAAATAAAGAAACCGATACGATAACCCCGACAAAGATACTTCTCGGACGACAGACGGACGATTCCTCACCGGCTCGTTGGCCATCAACGCCAGCGCCAAGTTGACTGCGGAGGGAGGAACGAGAAAGACATTTTGAAATATCTGGCCCGCGCGTCTTCACGCGGCAAGCGCCGTACCCGCCGTGGTGGACTTTCCCACGCCGCCTTTCCCGGAAGCCACCACCAGCACCTGCTGGACCCCCGCGATGGGCTTCTGCTTGGGGAGGCCTCGAGCCATCTGCCGCCTCTGACGCTCCCGCAAGGCCTCGGGGTCCGCCGACCTCTGCCGTACGAAAGCGACCGCGACAACAGTACGCGCGACGATTAATCGACAACTCGTCGATTATCAAATGAAGCGCTCATGATTTTCCCTAATCCAGTCATCATTTAGTCATTAGAAATTTGGAATAATTTGATTGATTATAATAATAATAACACAAGACCGATTACCTTTGTATTTCATCAGAATACGACAAGCAAACATCTTTGACTTTGGAAAACAAAGATCAACATTTTCTGCCATGTTACACACCAAACCAGTAACTGATATATTCATATTCAATTTGTTTGTACTAGGGCTGTCACGATCAAATCTTTTTACAATCGATTATCCTATGGCTATTTTGTATTTTTTTTTTTTTTTTTTTTTTATGTCCCAGCGGAGCTTCAAGGCAGAGATTCTGCATCGACCCATTATTAAAGTTGACTTAGCAGAATTGTGTGACTTTTTTTCCCCAGCCCATTTTATTCCCCGTCAATTTGAAATAATGTCCTGTTTTTCTTCAATGAAGGTGTGTGTGTGTATATCAGATTCCCCGATTCATCGAAAAAATTACTGACAGATTTATTACTATATTCATTAGTTGCAGCCCTAAACACAAACTTGTTAGGTTCCAGGCTACTTCCTTGAATAATTGTTACATAATTAAAGGAACCTGACGTAAGGCTAAAAACTGGCCCTTATTCAATCATTTACAATGCTCATTGATTGCAGTTGCTGACGAGTCTAAAAGAGAAATAAAGATAGAGCACTGCCACAAATAGTGAAAAAACATGAATAGAATTTCCTATAATTGCCGTTATTAATTTTGAAACTGTTAATACACCAAACACTATGATCCCAAAACACTTAACTTTGGCGCCGCCTTGTGGCATCTCACGGCATTACAGAATGAGCGCAAAAACCACAAGGGATGTGGAGTGGATATGAGAATTTGAGAAGAGTGAACGGTGAATATGCGGCTCGTACTGTTTTGTGCTGTAATCCTAGCGAAGGACAACCATGACTTCTGTAGCAAGGAACCAGAATTAAGTTTTACATCTAGCCTGAAAAGCGCCATTTGTCAATTTGCGGAGTATATTGTCAATTCCCAACAAGAAGAACGATCACATTTCCGGTTGTAATTAAAAAGGCTTAGGAATACACGTTAAAGTCAAAGTAAACCGCCACTCTTACCACATGTACAGTTCAATATATAACCATACTGTATTATATTATAGTATGATCATGGTTTGTTAACCAATATAGCTTTACAGGACAATTATATCGGATTTAAATTGAAATAGATTTCCGGTGTCGTTGCTTGCCAAACGTAAACCTGACGTCACTCAGCTAGCTTAACACGAACTAAACAGCGTTCAGAGAAATGTCCCAAATACTTACGTGCCAGCGTGTAAACTGTAAACGGCAGGCAGACGCAGCTGTTATTTGTGGTCCGGTTTGTAAAATGAACGATCTGTTGGCGTATTTAGTCATGCTACAAGAAAGTCTGGCGTAAGTGAAGTGCGCCATGTTCAAGCCGCTTCATTTGCTAACTTCAGCTGCGTCATTGTTGCGCAGAAGACCAATTACAAAACATTTTCAAAAACAACACACGTGCTTATTTGTAACAATTATTACTATTAGCACACAACATGCTTTTTAATATGATCGAAATATTATCATATCATATTTGACTAAGCAAAAGTCCGAGCAGCGAAGTCTTTCAATTTTGCTTGATCTTCGCAGACGTCTTTTGTGACGTAAACAGGAAGTGTGCTCCATCCAAGTTCTTTTGTTCGACACTTTTCCAACAAGCCAAACGTGGCACCCTGTGAATGTTTAGTGTGCTCACATTCTCTTGAAAAGGAGTTTTTCGAGTGTCCTCTGGGAGCGGAATGGCTGACGGAAGCGGTTGTGCGGCTCCGGTGGCCCGCACGGTTGTGCAACAATGTCTGCAGGCGAGGTTGCAGGTGAAGCCGCCGGACGAGCACCAAGAAGCGCAGTGGGTTCAGGTCAGTCGGGAAAACAGGTGAACTTAGGTGACGTCCTTTAGCGCTGAAACACACTAACTGCATTCATTTCATCCAAATGAAAGTGAAACCCAACTGACTGAGCAAGAACTGTCATATTATACATAATAATAATATACGACACGCCTACTGCACCAGGATTCTACATACATAAGCAGACTTCTATAACAAATTAAAAGATTGTTTTCATGTTACAGAAGTGGGAAAGCTAGCATTGTACACAGAAAGAAATTTCAGGTGCCTTTTTTTCCCCAGACTGATGACTATTCACTCTTGAGTGCTCACTGTTACAACTACTACGTTTTATGCATAAAAACACAAGGACAAACTTCCTGTCCAAGATGGCGCCTACCAGTGCGGTCGCCTCGGTGACGTGCTCTCTAGTTTTGTTTTTGTGTTTTTCGTTCTTCTTTGGCGACATGACACGACTCACGTACACAAGGGGAGACTTGCTAACCATCAAGGAGGCCACTCCGGACTTTCTTTCACCAACCAGTTTCCCCCCCCGAGTTACTCACCGGAGCGGCGTCCGCGGTCTTCGGCGCATGGAGACGAAAACGGCGCCACAGAGGGAAGCGAGCCGGCGTCCAGATGAAACTCCGCAAGAGAGGATACAGATTGGCGTTCCCGTCGATCCGCCTCGCGAATGTACCCAACGAAATGGACGAGCCTCATCTCCTGTTAAAGTCCAGTAAAGACTTCGGACGCTCCGCCGCCACGTGCTTTACGGAGACCCGGCTCTGCGACGCCGTACCCGATGGCGCCGTCATGCTTCCCGGCGTCCGTCTTCACTGAGCAGACCGCGACATGGAGTCATCGGGGAAAACAAAAGGCGGCGGGATTTGCTTCTATAGCAACGAAAAAAGGTTGTACGGACGTGACGGAGCTCAGCACACACGGCAGCCCGCATTTGGAGTCGCTGCTTTTGAACTGGAAGCCATTCTACTCGCCGCGTGAGTTCGCGTCATTCGTTCTGGCTGGCGCCTATATTCTGCCTCAAGCTAACACCAACGCCGCACTGCTAACGCTCGCCGAACAAGTCAACGAAATTGAAAAAAACCACCCGGACTCACCCCTCATTATTCTTCAACAAAGCTAAACTCGACCTCGAACGCCCTAAATGCAAGCAGCACATCGACTGTCCTAGCAGGGAAAATAACATTTTGGACCACTGCTACACGACGCTAAAAAACGCATACCGTGCCAAACTTCGTGCCGCCCTGGGCTCGTCCGATCACTGCTTAATTCACTTCATACCGACGTACAAGCAAGAACTTAAATGCGCGAAGCCTTCAGTGGAAAGCGTGAAAAAGTGGACCGATGAAGCCAAGATGGACCGTCAAAGCTGCTTAGACTGCACAGACTGGAGTGTCTTTGAAAATCCAGCTGGCAGCCTGGACGAATATGCGGACACTGTCACATCCTATATCAGTTTCTGTCAAGAGGTTTGTGTACCAACAAAGTCATTTTGCACATTCAACAACAACAAGCCGTGGTTCACTTGGCCAAGCTAAGGAGGACGCCTATCAGAGCGGGGACAGGGCCCTGTATAATCCAGCCGACTAAAGAAATTAATTGTCTGTACCCCTCCCCAGCCACCCATGAGGACTTGCACGCTGCCAGAACTAAAACAAGAGCGTGCAAAATCCTCTCGGACCCTCCGGATCCCGGTCACAGGCTCTTCCGGCTCCTTCCCTCGGGAAGGCGCTACCGATCAATGCAAACTCGAACTAGTAGACATTCCGACAGCTTCTTCCCTCTTGCCATCAACTTCTTAAACAGCTAAGCTACAATTCCATTGCAACATGCTGGCAATTTTTTGACTTGAGTTTGTTGTCACCTTTCTGTCGGGCCAAGTGTACACGACTCGTGCACTCACTGTCGTCGTCTCGCCACGCTGCACTATTTGCGTATCTGTTGTTGACCGATACTGGCCACTCATGCCAGAGTCGCATCTGCTCCATTTGCACACTGACTGAGGAGTATCTGCAACATTTGCACAATCGACATTGTCCCAGACTATCGTACTACTCGCTTGAAGTTTCGGCGCCCTTTGCACAATGCTCATTGCACCGGACTATTGCAATATTAGTCTTTCGAACTGCTCGAAGTGCTAGAGGACTCTGCATCTTTTTGCACTATTGTTAATAAAAATAAAATCAAAATGTACCAGCATTACCAGATAACTAGCAAGCCTTTATTGCTTTTTTTCTTTCTGTCTCTTGTCAGTTGACCGTCTGTCGTCGTACTCGAGCGGCTCCAAATTCCTTGTGTGTGTGTTTTTTGGACATACTTGGCAAATAAAGAGGATTCCGATTCTGATTTCTCTTTCTGATGCGCATGATTCACCAATGCGGCAAAGCGCCAGTGTAGCGCCTACTACTGGCAAGGAGGACTTGTCAGATTTGTAATTTTGTTTTGGCTCAAGTATCGGTGGCCGGTAACGGCAACCTTCTTGAAATAAGGCGAGTATCGGTACTCGCCCATCCCTAATTAGAACAACATCAAATGTTTTGATTTGAATGTAATGAATGAATATATTGCACATTTCCCCATTGTGGGACTACTAAAACGTAACGTCTGTGCTGGCAGATCGAAAGAGGCATGGTGGTCTACGTGAGTTTTTTTAAGGGCGCCACAGAAGACATCCTGCCCAAGATGGGTAAGTCACCTCCACCTCTTTTGAAACCGTATTGAGCGTTTTTGCCCCAATTTCAAAGAGGCGACGGTTTATTCAAAATATCTGAAGAATTGGAGCACACTACATTTCTGATCTGGCTCAACTTCAGCACATTTAAAAGGCTCATTAAAAGATCTAATCTTATTTGGCCATCAATTCACCCTTGACATATTGGCATTGTGAGTGGGGACAGATGGGGGTCACGTGTTGAATTCAACTCAAAAGCGTAGCTACCGCCATATTTGTACGCAAGACATTACATTTTCCGTGGAATGTCCCGTTTGTGTGAAAACGGGATGTGTTCTCACGTAGTTTCCACGTTACTGAACGTGCGTCTGTGCGAGTCTTCCACCGGCCAGACGGTTTCGTTGCTGGATCTCCCGGGCAGCCTCCTGGTGGTCCCTCAGGCCACGCTGGGGGGCAAAGCCAAAGGCCGGGCCATGCAGTACCACCACAACGTGGCCAAGGAGGTCGGACTGCGACTGTACGCCCGCTTCGTGGCCCTGTGCCAACAGGAGGTGACGGCGGCCGGCGTGAGCGTCCGGCACGGGACGTACGGGAACAGGCAGGTCCTCGACCTCAAAACCAACGGCCCCTACACGCACCTCGTGGAATTCTGAACACGACCCGGAGAAGCGTCTACCTGTGCGTACGTACCCTTTGGAATGTTTGTCTCACCATTAAAATACGGAAATAAAACGGACATTTGTCACCGTTTCTTCATCTTCACAACCAAAGCCATCAGATGGATGAAACAGCCAGATAGATGCACACATACTGTAGGTACAGTGGAACCTCATCAACCTGTCCCAGAAAGTCTCACTACAACCCAATCGTACAAAATCCAAAGGAATATTTTCCATAGGAAATAACGGGAAGCCAATTAATCTGTTCCAGACGGCCAAAAATATTAAACTAAGAGGTATTTGCATCCCTTAACAATTGATTGACAACATCTGATTGGGAAGTACATTTAAAAAACATTTCATTTGCAAGTTAGACAAGGTTTCAAAGATGAATCAATTATCAAAATAATTGTCAATTAGTTGTTGCACCTCTCATAAAAAAAATAAAAAAAAAACTTTTATAGGGAATCACTAGCGTTACATGAAAACTGAAATATGACTAAGTGGGTACTTGAACATTTAACGTGTCTTTTTATTGACATGCAGCAAGAGAGTGCGGGCATTTTGACTTTGCCCTTCTTTAGCAAATGGCCGTCACTGTCAACAACAAGCCTCGAACAAGTTGCTGCAAAAAAGGACCTTCAAAATAAAGGCACGCCTGTAGAACAGTTTCACCACCCTTTAGCTTATTGACTGTTGAATAAGCCATCACAGGGCCAAAGAAAGTGTGGTGAAACTTATTCTGCTGCATAGTTTGATTTGGGAGTTTTGGCAGGATGTGTTCAGCAGATGTTGCCAAGCAGACCGGAAGGGTTGTTGACTGCCAGCCGTTGACCGTTTTTACAAATCCTACGAAATGCTTGGGACGATCCGGGAAACGAACAGCTGAGTCATGCGGTTTTTTTTTTTTTTTTTTACAAAAACAGAGCAAATGTGTGAAACCTGGAACACAAATTTAAACCCCCCCCCCCCCCAAAAAAAGAAAACCAGAAGATACGAGTCGTGTGATTGGTGACATCACCCTCCGATTGGCTGCATACCATTTGTGAAAATGAGAGTGATGGAAGAATAGAAGAGGCAAGTGTGGTGGACCAGGAAGTGGCAATGATTAGTAAGGGGGAAGTTGGAAAGGCAGTCGGTCCTGTGGAGGTGTGGAAGCATCTAGGCGAGGTGGCTGTGGAGTTTTTGACCAGCTTGTTCAACAGAATTCTAGCGGGTGAGAAGATGCCTTAGGAATGGAGGAAAAGTGCGCTGTTGCCCATTTTTGAGAACAAGGGTGATGTGCAGAGCTGTGGGAACTGCAGAGGAATAAAGTGGATGAGCCACACAGTGAAGTTATGGCAAAGAGTAGTGGAGGCGAGACTCGGGACAGAAGCGAGGATTTGCGAGCAACAGTATGCTTCCGTGCCGAGAAAGAGTACCACAGATGCGTTCTTTGCCTTGGGGATGTTGATGGGAAAGTACAGAAGGAGCTACACGATGTCTTTGTGGATCTAGAGAAAGCGTATGACAGAGTACCCGGAGAGGAACTGTGGTGCCGCATGCCGAAGAAATATGTAAGAAATAATCACACAGCGGAACAGAGACGCTTATGGTGGAGCTGGGAGTGCATCGGGGATGGCCCAGATTACTATTTATAAATATACATTTTTTCCTCACCAGGAATCCATTTATGCCAGTGAATGCATTTTCTTTTTGTTTCTGCCACAGAATTTTATTTTATTTTTTTTACAGTCCTGCGCTTGGCACAATTAAATGGTGAGCAACGTTTGAAACATCGAGTTGGCGTTACACGGACGTTTTTATTTTTAGGAATCTAAAAGTTGACCATGAAGGCTGTGTGTATTCGACCATAGGTGACAAATTGTAGTAAAATGATGTGAATTGTTTGTATAAACACGTGATAGCCTATCCACATTAAGGATGATAGCATGCGCCATGTGGGCGGTCTTTTTCCATTTATTCACTTTGACCGAAACATGAAGAAATAGTTCAAATACCCTTTTCACCTCAGCAGTGTTCAATCATGTCCAAACGCAATCTTGTCACTGGAACTCATTACAAATCCAAAAAGGCAACATACACTTTCTACATGATACACCTCCTCTTAAGGAGCTTCAAAGCTAACAATATTAACAAAATAAAAAACAAAAATAATGGAAAAAAAAAAAAAAAAAAGTTCATTTATTTATTTATTTTTTGTACACATTCGACACCAGTCAAGTTGAATGCTACTTTATTTCCTAAGACTTTACAGTGGGAACAAAAAGTATGCGAACCCTTTGGAATTTCTTCAATTTCTGAATAACTTCATCAAACGTCTTTTTCCTCTCACTGTAATTTTGTCCATTTCCCATGATGACTTCCTGTCTGTCCATTTGTCATGTCGCGCTCACAGCTCTGTCACTATATGCCGCGATAGTGCTTATTTGTCAAGGTTTTTGTTTTGTTTTCTTTTGCAATGGGCTTTCCCAGCGGCAGTGTATGACTACACTGAAGCCGCATTTTGATGCGTCGCTGCTCCGTGTGCATTAAAGCAGCAGTTGCTTGGCGCTTTAGAACGACCGTAACATTCATTCATTCACTCATCTGTTAATTTCCATTAGCTTGCCTATGGCGTTTTACATTATATGTTAGCATTAAGCTAGCGGACGTCGGCTCGACGAACCGTATCGCCCGTGATAAACGGGGTTCCGCTGTAAACGGCCGAGTACGACCCCAGTTTTAAAAAGAGCTAAATTGCTAAAAGAGGCCGATCTCATGAGTTTTGTTTCCATGACAACCGTCTTGTTGGTAGTTCACGAGGTCCTCCAGGTTCTGCCATGTCCAGCTATGTCCTGCATTGTCCAGTCCGAGCGCATCTTCCCTTGTCCTGTTGTATCGTTTCCTCCCCTGTGTGGTCCTGTATCATCTTATCATGTCTTGCATTGTCCTGTCCTGTCCTGTCCTGTCTTGTACAGTCTAGTCTTGCATTGCATTGTCCTACCAGGATGGAGCAAGTCCAGAGATCTCAGGTAGTCAGTCTCTCTGTCTGGTGGTCTGGCCCCTCATGGCCCAGCAGATGTGGGTGAGCTTGTGTTAGGTTTAGGTGGGTCATCACGACAAAGTCGTCGGGGGCGCTTCACGAGGATCTCCGGGGGCGCTTCACGAGGACCTCCGGGTTCCCGTCAGTGTGGTTCCGGTCCACGATCAGTCCCCCTCCCAGACGCAGTTGCACTCCCTGAGCGGGTTCCGGTGGCGCATGGCGGTCACCACGGTGATCCGATTGGCCGACAGCTGCACCAGCTGATCGATGAGCTCCTGGACGCAAGGGCTGGGCCACGGGTGCCCGTTCAGGTAGTCCCGCAGGATGAACGAGCGCTCCACCAGGAGCTCCAGGCGCTCCAGGTGGCGAAGACGCTGCAGGCTCAGGAGGTCCTTCTCGGGCTCGCGGCGGAAGAACCTGCAAGGCCACCGGCAATCAACAGCAGCATTTTGTCCTGCCCTCATCTACGTTTCTCCTGTCCTGCGATGACTCGACCTATTCTGTCCTGTATTATCCCGTCTTGTCTGGTCGGTTTATCCTGTCCTGTCCTGTCCTGTAATTATCCTGTGTTGATTTGGCTTGGCTTGTTCTGTATTCCCTTGACTCGTCCTGTTCTCCTGTCCTGTATTATCCCGTCCCGTCCCGTGATCATTACGGCCCCGATCTACTCACCGTATGCGCAGCGTCCGCAGCTGAGGGAACAACATGGGGATGCGTCTGCACAGGCTTCCGCTGGAGCGGTTCTGCTCGATGTCCAGGTGCTCCAGGGTCAGAACTTTGGGCGCGATGGAGTCCAAGTCCTTCAGCGTTATTGCCACGCGCAGCGTTAGCCGCGTCACGCTAGCCGGGATGGTGTTGGTGTATAGCGACAGGGAGTTTCCGCCTGCCAACGGGACGCCGTTAAACAACAAGGCGTTGACAACGTACGCTTTTCCACCACCACAGCATCACACACAACAACAACAAATGTTCAACAAATGTTCTGGCTTGGTGGAGCATTTTGTCGTTTAAATCTACAATGTTGAATTGTCTTTTGTTTTATGTGTCAGTTTTCCCGTAAACTTCAACTGGGAGTGTCAAAAACAGTTGAAGCAGGCAAGCTTTGCCTCTTATTTGGAGAACCGAGCGACAACCGGTAGAATAGAATAAAAAATATATATACGTTGGAAAAATAAAAATACATTTAAGTGTGTTTTAATAACTTTCAATTTGTTCAACATTTTGGGGACGGGCAAAACCACAAGATTTGTTATATGGTATCTATAGATTAGAGCCCGACCTATAAACCGGCGGGTGGATTAATCGGGCTAATCATAGCGTATGACCGAAAAATCAAAATGCGTTCAAATGTAACCGATGCGTTGGCTTTTTTTTCCTGATGCACTTCTTTCCGTTTTTGTTGACGTCCAGTTTGCAGCTCACCGAATGATGCCAACTGGACTGAAGCGCAAAGCCGCGTAACTAGTTTTATTGAGAAAATGCGGGCCGGCCCCCAGGCCATAGGTAGGACACCACCGCTGTTGGACAAGTGCAAAGCCTTTCCAAAAGTTACAAATTCTAGGTGTAACAAGTTTTTGGGTGAAAATTCACAAAAACCTGGCATTTGAACAGGGTTAGGTGTCAACTTTTGATACCCACCGCAGCCTTGTTCCTCTTTTCGTCATCTGCCTGACGAGCCGCTGGAAACACATATTAGCCCGAGTCTTTTATTTCTGATGTTTGACGAAGCGATCTTCTTCAGCAATATCTGAATGTTGTTACTTTTACTCACGTAATTGTTAGGGGGGGGGGGGACTTTTTACTTTTATTTGAGTCAAATTACCTCCAAAAGTCTTGCACAAATCTTTCCAACCAAGTCACGTATGTTGAGTCAAAACTGTTAAACTTTGCTAATGCATCGTTGCCCAACAAACAACCCTTTGCGATTTTGGGAACTCAAAAGGTCACAGTCTTGGATGTTTAAATGGAATCCAACATCAATCACACAGTGCCTGCAAATGAAGCCTGTTCAAATGCAAAGCCTTTTCCGATTCAACGGTTGACCAAACATCTTTGATCGGAATGGCAAAAATGAAAAGGCACGCCGTCAAATTTGACCCGGTCTCGCGTCCGACGCATTTCACCTTCTGTGCGTCTTTCGGCGAAGAGAACGGTCCTTGCGACAACGGTGACGCGGCACAGTTGCTCGCCCTGCATCGCTATGAAACGCTCCGACACTTTTGCGATTTTCTGTCTTTTTTCCCTTTTCCCTCAATTGGACGTCGCATCGTCCCGTCTCACTTCCACATCGGCGACGTGAGCGCGTTTTGTCACATGCGCCCGTGCGGCCCAGTCCACTTTTTGTAAAACTGATTCACGGTTTTGCTTTTCGTTGCGTTTTATGAGCCACGACGGAGCGTGACGGCCGAGCGGGATCGTCCTCGGCGGGGGTAAGACGGGTGAGCGACTCACCCACGATGCTGAGGGTCTCCAGACGCTTGAGGGGCGCCAGCCAGGACGCCAGGCGACAGTCCAAGCCGTCACGTATGTAGCGGTAGTGGACCGTCAGCGAGCGCAGGGACGTCAGACTTCGCAGAGCGTTGTAGGGCAGGATGGCCTCGGGGTAGTCCACCAGCTCCAGACCGGTCAGGGTCGGCCCCCCGTACTGGGACCCTGAACCGTGAGGGACACGTCAGCACCTTTCAATTAGGAGTGTCACCATCCAATAGTTTTCCCATCCATTCATCGACTTTAGGCTGCTACAAACGATTACTCTGATGGTCGATTAATTTTGCAATCAGTCGGCGAATCATACACACACACACACACACACACGCATACATATATAGACATTCGTCGGTCACGTGATGCAATGCGCGGCGTTGGACCGCAGGACTATAAAGAGGCCTGAAGTCATCAGAGCACGTGACTAAAACGGACCAATCACGAGAGATGACTCTGCGCGCGGCAACTGTCCCACAGGGGCGTCAGTCACGTGATGCGACGCCGACATGGGAAAACGGACGCGAGAACCGATGAGCCGCCGCACCTCTCGTGGAGTCGTACCTGGACGGCGCGGGTCCGGGGAGCTCAGGTAGTCGTCGGGCAGGGGCTCCTGGGGCTCGCCCCTCATGCCCCACGAGAGGTGCGTCAGCTTGGGCAGGCTGCTCATCATGTGATGGAAGTCCTCCCGGGGCACCGGTCGCACCCGATCCAGTCCGCAGCCCTCCCCCTGCTGGTGGAAGAGCAGGTAGCGCAGGTTGCCGAGGCCGGACAAGGAGCGGACGAAGTCGGCGGCGGAGCGCAGGCGGACGTTGCAGACGCTCAGGTGGGTGAGCTGGGCGCTCAGGTGGGCGCTCAGGACGGGGCCCAGCATTGGCTCCGACCAGGTGGCGTCCCGCACGGCCAGCTCCCGCACGTCGGCGAACTGCAGCAGGTGGTCCAGGTATTTCTGCTTGTAGACCCGGCCGCCGTTGACGAAGGCGACGGCGCTGAGCGTCGGCAAGAACTTGACGAGGCGCCGCCATTCCTTGCGGCGCAGGTGGCGCACGGCCAC